>NC_068292.1:32729486-33029486 GCF_025860055.1 Xyrauchen texanus
GAGACCTTGTCACTGTGGTGCTAAAACCCAGGAATTGGAGGAAGTTATGCCGTCATGGTGTCCTCGCCCTTCGCCAAGCTGAACAAGACCCTCGCCGGCATCCACCTGAGCTGTTTGAGCTGCGCTAGGAACAGGAGCAGCAATTCCAGGTCATCCTTGAAGCTCAAGCAGAGGACCGGCAGGTGCTACGGAGCTTGATACCCCAGGGGGCTACCACTGTCGCAACCTCGGGTGCCAACCCCTCCATGATCCACTTCACGCTAGGCAAGTTGGGGCCAGAGGAAGACCCGGAGGTGTTCGTGGGTCTGTTTGAGCATACAGCAGAAGCAGCAGGATGGCCAGAGTCCCAGTAGGCAGTCCGCCTCCTGCCGCTGCTGTCAGGTGAAGACCAACTGGCAGCCCAATAACTACCCGTCGCCAACCTCCTGGGGTATCGGTACTTGATACATGCCATTTTGCAGCGGATCGCGGCCACGGCCGTAGTCGACCTGGTGGTACTGGACTAGTTGATCAACTAACTACTGAAACGGATGGCAGAATGGGTCCTGTGCCACTGCCCGCCGTCGCAGGATGAGGTGATCCAGCTGGCAGAGGACCGAGCCCTATTCTTTTCTCTCTCTCTCCCTCTCTCTCTCCTCCCTCCCCATCAAGTATTGGCTTCCCCAGCCCTTAGAGGATTCCCTGCAGGGGATATCCCTCTGGAACACTTCTCACCTTCACAAGTCACGGAGGCTGCCTGGTTGCAAGGAGAATTCTCCATTCTCAATTCTCGTGTCTACCAGGTAGTACCAATCTCATAGAGCACCATATCGAAACTTACCCGAACACACACACAAAAAAAAGTGGTTCGGGAAAAATTAAAGGCCATGCTAGATATGGGGGAAATAGAAGAATCCCACAGTGAATGGGCCAGCCCGGTGGTGCTGGTTCCGAAGAGTGATGGCTCGGGCCTGTTCTGTGTAGATTATAGAAAAGTCAATGCATTGTCTAAATTTGATGCATACCCAATGCCTCAGATTGATGAACTGCTCGATCGGTTAGGTGCGGCTCACTTTTATTTCGACACTGGTTGTGACAAAGGGATATTGGCAGATCCCCTTAACTACCATGTCCCGTGAAAAAACGGCATTTTCCACACCGTTTGGCTTACACCAATTTGTCACCCTTCTCTTTGGTTTGTCTGGGGCCCTGGCTACGTTCGAAGTCAGAGACCTTGTCACATTTACCTTAACATGTTTTTTTTTTTTTTTACATGTTTCTGAAAAGCCTTTAATAACCTGTTAAATTGCAGGTTCCATTGTGACAACTTACCCCATATAATGCAACAACATGTCCTGCTACTGTGTTAAATGAACTGTATAGTTTTTTAAGGGTATAACAACGTGGAAATGTTTCAATAGCTGTTTTTACAGTTCAAGATTTTACAGAAAATGACTTAAAGGTATAGTTCAACCAAAAATGAAAATGATCGCATAATTTACTCACCCTCATGCCATCCCAGATGTGTATGACATTCTTTCTTTTGCAAAACACAAATTAAGATATTTTGAAGAATATTTCAGCTCTGATGTGAATGGGTGCCAAAATGTTGAAACCAAAATCCACATAAAGACAGCATAAAAGTATTTCATATAACTCCAGTGGTTAAATCCATGTGTTCAAACATGATATGATAGGAGTGGGTGAGAGACAGATCATTATTTTAGTAATTTGTTGTCATCAATTCTCCTCCTTGCCCATTAGAGGGGTGATATGCAAGAAGGATGTGAATCACCAAAAACAGAAGAAGGAGAATGAGAAAGTGAAAGTAAAGTGTAAATTTATATTAAAAAAATGTATAGAAGAAAAAAAAAGACAAATATTGATCTGTTTCTAACCCACACCTATCATATTGCTTCTGAATATATGGATTTAACCACCAAAGTCATCTGGAGTACCTTTATGTTGCCCTTATGTGGATTTTGGAGCTTCAAAACTTTGGCCCCCATTCAGTTTTCTAAAAAACTTCGATTGTGTTCAGCAGTAGAAAGAAAGTCATACACATCTGGGATGGTGTGAGCGTGAGTGATTGATGAGAGAATTTTCATTTTTGGGAGAACTAACCCTTAAATAATAAACCTACTCATATAACAAATCCACTCCACAACAAATCCACTCTTTGTTAATAAGCCAAGGATTAAGAAAATCCAAGCCCTTGTTTCAGACACTTACGCCTCTGAAGTTGCTCATGGCCTGAATGTAGATGAGGTAGTTCTTCCTGGGGTCTAGGGGGCTGTTCCAGTAGCCATTGTAGGTGTGGTTGTCCCCCACAGTAAAGGGTGTGGCCTCGGGCAGGCTACTCGGTGGCAGTTCGGCTGTGTAGTAGTTTGGAGCTCCACGTGCCTGGGCCTCACCATGAGAAGTAGGAATGGGGAAGCATTCCTGAACACCGAGCTCTCTCTTCACCTTCCTGCTGGCTTCCTCCTCGACAACCACTTGATAAGTACTGTGTATATGCGCACACACACAGTGATGTATTCAATTACATGACACAACACTCAATGACAAGATGCTTTAATATAGATTGTTAATGGTAACAGTCCCTGATGGAATGCATTTTAAAACATTCTGTAATAATATAATAATAATATTATATTAACACAGTTATGACAATAATAATGCATTGTTACAGTAAATAATGCACCTCACCTAACGGGAGCGCCACGGCCTTGAGCTGGACGTAGCAGAACTGTAATGGTGCTTTCGGTCTCACTCAGGGGTGATGGCATGTCCCCATAATCAAATGTAGGAGCTTCAAAGTGAGAGTCAAAGAGAGATAAAAAGTGATTGAGAGCAATTAAAAGAAAGAAAGCGAGAATAAGTTAAAAAATAACTAACTTTCTAAAACAAAACTTCACTTAAACACTCTGTGAAGGCTTGTGGTAAACATAACAGGAACTTTCTAATTAAAAGGTGTTGTTTGGAACCTTTAAATCGTTGCCAAATGCGGAAAAAGTTTACATGAATTATTAAAACGCACAATAAATCGCTAAACATTTTAATTAGTAATCATTTGTGAGTGACGCAAACATTTTTGTCTGAAATACGACCACCCTTATTCAATACAACAAGAAACACTTCATAAGAAATTACAGCTTTTCTCCTCTAAACCTGTCCCTCTGCTTGACTTGAACTCAGGGTATAATTAAAAGGTGTCCATGTAGGGCAAACAGAGGGGAAACTAATTTAGAAGGATCTGAGTCTGGACTGCATTCTTCCTCAGAGATGGACGTGTAGAGCAATAATGCTTTCTTTAATATTAGCAGTCAATTAACACTGACGAGCAAAGGCAAACAATCTGCAAGAAATCAATGATTATGGTATTAAAAGCAGGTTGGATAAAACTGCAGCTGCAGGAGCTCACGTCAATACAAGTGAGGTCTCTAATGGCTTTCAATGCTTTGACACATCAGCTGAAAATGCAAACACAATGCTGGTATACAGATATATCATACAACTGAGAGATATAAGGGGCTCAAATATAGTATGCACTCACAAAAAAAGCATACAAGGGTTATTGTGTGCATTTATCCCCATACATAGAAACTTCAAGCACTAAGCCATGAATCTATTCTTACAACATCTATCACTGTAAAAAAAACTACATCTCCAGGAACACTGTGCCCTGAGATGCACATACTGAAGTGTTTTGGGAGGGAAAGAGCTTTCTCTCTCTCTTGACCAATTTGGGGTTTTCACTGGCCACAGTCAACATCTAGAGAGCAGTGTGGCTCATAAAATGTGGGTTTCAAATGTCTTGTGAAAATGCATCTATTTCTATTTATTCTGGGTTTTTTCTATTACAAATTACATTATCAGAATATCAATGTGAGTGGATTAAAAATAGCCCTTTTGCTTTAATGAAAACATGTACACAAGCTGGCAGGGTGCAAACCTGATCCTCCATGTTATCCCAGCCTTATTTAAAAGGTGCACTCAACAATGTTTTTCCTCATTTAAAAAGTTTTACTTCTAAAGAAATGAATAGTAATTTTGAAACATATCTATAAAATCATGACCACTCATGTGAGATGTATAGTTCAGTCATATCAGTAACCTTACAAAAGCTCGTTTATTCTACATGGGGAAGCCATGTTAGCATCACATGACAAGCTAAATACTATTTGTTTAATCTCAGTAACTGCCTTATTATCGGACATTTTCTTTCATGGGTTAAATGAATCCTGGTTTACTGTACATAATGAATTTCTACATTGGAATTGGTAACTGATAACTACTGTGTTTGAATGAAGCAGCATCCAGGGCACTAGGTGTCAGTCTAAGTCATACTTCGACATACTTCAAAAATTACTGAGTGCACCTTTAAGAATGTTACAAAAAGCATTTTGTGTGTTTTGATGGAAGCAAGGAACTCTGAACTTTCATTAACAGGCTGAAGGTCAAGGAGGACAAAAAATGCTAATTTTCTAAATACTTTTTACTTTTTAATTTCAGACATTCCAAGTAGACTTGAATCCTACTGAATACTGGCTGATATTGATTTGTTCCTTCAACACAAAATGCTCCCAAAAGAACAGAGGAAGGTCTCTATTGCTACCAATTCACAAGTCCAGTGGCAAATATGCTGAACCTGAACACCTTAACACACATCTCTTTGCATCAGTCCTGGAAAAAGGAATCCTGATTTTACATGAGCCATGTTTGGCTGAGAGCAGCATATGGTGCTGCTTTGTAAGCCAGGCCGGTTTGCGAATGGTGTCGATGACAGTGATGTCAGTTCTCTTTGAGGCGAGGGGAAATGTGTAACATCCTCGAAGAGGCGTTTGGGTTCTGAGCATCTGCTGTAATTCAGTCTCAGTATCGCTTCCTCTGATCCACACGGGAATACATAATGGCTCTTAAGCGTTGAAACTACACACACATATGCTTCAGAGATCAATAGCGCAACTGAAAAAAAGCTAAATGAACCGGAAACTCTGGAGTTTCGCAACCTGGTTTTGTTTCTCTTTGTTCCCATCAATTCAACTGCTGCCATGCATTTCAGGAGATGTCTGACTGAGATATACCCCAAATGATAGGAGCCATCAGAGGCATTTTAATCAATGGTTTATACAGTAGATCCCACCTGGCAATTCTGAAGAAGCATGCATATATATGCATTTTTTTATTCTCTTAAAGTTTTCTTTAAAAAACAATAAAAGTGTCTGTATTTTTATAAAATGTCAAATTAAAAAAAGCCTTTATACTTGAAATGAAACCCCATAATACAGTCATACAAAAACAGACAACCTTTTCTTAATAAAAATGTTTCTGCAAATCTAACACAATTCATTCAACAGCAAAAAACAAAAACAACAACAACAACAAACACATGAAACCCAATATTTACAAAGACATTTGTGGTTTGATATCCAGTTAAAATATGATATTAACGCATCTCAGCCTGAACAGGCAGATCGGTTTTCAAGTAGGTTTTTTCTCGTTATTCGGATACATGTGTCATGTCACATTAAGTGTACAATTTTATATGGAGCTGTTTGAATCTACTCGTTTCACTTACTCTTTGGTCATATAGCAAACAATATGACTTGTAGTGAAAAGTGAAATTGTCAACAGTTTTGGACAGAGTATATGCATGAATAGTTCACAGCAGCAGATGTAAAGACAGTCAAGAATACACACACATACTTGCAAGCACAAACTCCTGTACAAGCACCCACAGTGCTCCCCTCTTCCCCCCAAACCATACACACTTCTCACCAGAAATATTGGTGGTTATCTCAGTGAGAGCTGTTTGGCCGAAACCCTTGGCAGTGCGTGCCCGAACAGAGATTAGATAGGTGGTGCCAGGATGCAGGTTGGAGAACATATGATAAGTCTCATTCCTCAGCTTGGATACAGTGCGCCGTGGGCCTGGAACGTTGATCCCTGGGTCTGAAGATTCAATGCTCTGGTAGCTAATCTGTAATTGCACACATTAAGACAGTCACAGATGATTCATATTGTCATTAAATATTGCAATAGTGGTTCACCAATTTCATTTCACAACACTGTTTTGGAACTGATCATGCAATGACTCAGTGTGTGGTAACTCAGATCAAACAATGTTTTCTGAAAGGTTTGCTAACCCCAACACCCTTACTAACATTAATCAGAGTGGGCTGACAGTGATTCACACATCAAATAAAACATCTAATGTATAAGCAAAACAAGACAGCCTACTCACAACTACCAACGTAAAGCAAGTGGGCATGTTCCACTACCATGTTTACAGCAACAAAACAAAAAAACAGTGTTCCAACACCTTTTCCCCATTGAATTTCAATGGATTTTCAAATCTTTCATGATTACTGGACACATGGATTATTCCAGGTTTTACATGACAGTGTGAACCCTGAAAAATGTACTGTGGCAGAGCCATGGTACAATGATGGTATCAGTTGGTAATACCAAGGTGTTTTTTATATACAGTTTCACGGCAATTTATGATTATCATATTCACATAACGTGGGACCTACATCAACACATGGTATTACCATGGAACATGTCCAAATTACCATGATACCTTTTGGAACTTTTTAATAAGTGTTAGATATGTCATCACTACCATTTCTGACAGGCCTATAGCAAATAGGGCTAATAAACATGTGCAACCCCTCCAAATATCAATATGAATGACTGCGTTTTATCTAATATCATCTGTAAGAACAGAAAGAATAAGTCTCTGTATTTTGTTGGCCTCTGAGTCCTTTACAAACTTTGTGCTTAATCTTTCTGATCACAACCAGGGGCCTGTAGAGATTATGGCTTTAGCTGCATAATGCATGTATGTTCAAGGCACAGTTTGCTGATAGGATTTAGGAGACATTCACTGCACCTGTACCCGGCCTCTTTTTTGTGCTTCTTTAGATATGAAACATGGATAAAAGCAGTAGGGGAGGGCTGGAGGGGGAACAGTGCCCCACAAGCCTTTGGTCGATAGTGCTCAGAGAAAAGCGGACAATGCGCTAATCTGACAAAAAAATGAGAGCAAATTCTCCAGGCGTCATAAAGCTCTGTCTCGCTCTTATTATTTTGCTCTACATCTCTCTGTATGCCTGAGGAGATCAGACTGTTACAGCCATGAAAATCTGTCCTTGCCTCCACTTTACAGGTCAAGCCTTTAAATCCCCTTTAGAAAACATCCTTGAGAAGACTTTGTAGCTGTGGTCAGGGGAGGCGTTGCAGCAAAACACCTGCAATCCGGTTAGCCAGAAACTAAATGAGCTAAAACAGTACTGTTTAGGAGTATTTAAATGAAATCATTGTCATTCTTTTCAGTGCAAACAGCATCTCCTTCATATGTAAATCAGGCATATTATAAATCTTATTATGGCCTTATTATAGTGCCTTTTCACAAAACTCTGCGCCATTAACGTTGCACTATTACCACCAATGGAAAGCAGGTTGTATATTAAATATTATTACAAATACACTCAAAAAATTATTTTTTTCAGGTTGTTCAATTTACTTAATTAAAATGAACTACAAAAAACAATTCTAGAACATTTTGTCTTAACTTTATTTAGCTACGTTCTATATAATTAAATTTGAAAATTTAAGTTTACTTAATTTGAGTTTGGACTACATGAATACTTTTTGTAGCATTGATGAAACTGGGGAGGGGATTTCCATTTCCCAGCATGCTTTGCAGAGGACTGGGTGGGGTGAACAAATGCTATAACTAAGTGTTATTTTATGCATTTGTGAGTAAGATAAGAATAGGAAGAGATTTGCTCATGTTTAATGTTGTTACATTGATATTTAAAAGGATTTTTTGCTAGGCAGGAGTTTTTGGAGTTATCATTGTGGTGAAGATTGGTGAACAAGCTTAGGTTGAGGATGGACACTCACTTTCGGTGAAGTTTGATTTGAGTGCTGCTTAGCTCTGTAAGCGGTTGCTATCAAACTGACTGCAACAGTTTCACTGTCATTACACATGCTAACCTGGCACATACTAATGGATAATACAATAAATTAAGACTAACTTTTTAGATCAGTTTATTAGAGCCAATTCACCACTGAACACTTCGAACCAACCCACAAGATCTGGAATTGCATTTTGCTAATTTCATTCAGCACTAAAAATATGATTGCGTATGCGTCGTTATCTGATTTTCATACACCCTTCAGTGAATCATGTGCCAAAAACAATGCAGACAGTAAGCGCAAATAAACAAGGCAACCAGTAGCCACAACTTATTCTTAGTGAAATCCTCATGGTGTTATCGACAGGCACTAACTAAATAGGTGCATATAACAAGGAAGGGAACATCTGATGGATAGAGGTGGCATTGAAAATTTGCAACAATCTTAGTACAGCCATAGCTGAGCCGAATGACAAATCCGCGAACAAAAGCGACTTTTCCTCTTGAGATGAGACGGGTGTTTTGGAGCATGACAGTGGCAGTGTCCTCACAAATTTTTGGGAGAAGAGAAGTGACACCGAAGCAGGCAGTGTAACCAAAGAGAGATAGAGACAGAGTGTGAGTACGTTCTGGATCAGAGGAGCAGAGAGACAGATGCTGACTGTGGGAGACCTGCCACCTTTCTATCGTGGAGGCCGTATCTGTGTGCAGTGAAATTAAGATTTTAAGAATTGTTAGCTACCCTATTTTTTGGGACAAAGGAGTAAGATTTTGATTTGCTGAGGCACTTGATCTATTTATTATAATAGTACAATAATATAATGATAAAAAAAATTTGGACCACAAGATGGAGGGAATTCACTAAGAAAGAATTGTGCGTACCAATACCATAGTTTATTTGCATGCACTGTCCGGTTATTTGAGCACCCAATTTGCTAAAGGAATTATGCACATCTGGTAATGGTCCAGCCACAAAATATGTGCTGAGCACAATTTCCACAGCACATTTACCAATGTCGCACGGCAGTTCTGACTACTAGGTTGTAATGCATTAGGCTAATAGTATCTAAAATACTTAGAGTAGAGCACTGCTCCATCACTATGATCCAGAAACAATATGAATAATCCCTTTAAAATGTCTAAAGTTTCCTCATTTACCCGTATCCGGATATCTGCCCGATTACAACCTCATTTGATCTTTATTTGACGAAATATCGCTGCCACGATCAAAATCATGATTTTTTTTTCCTCCCCAACTTGGAATCCCAGCGCTCTAATCCTCGTGATGACGTAGTGACGCGCCTCAATCTGGGTGGCAGAGGATGAATCTCAGTTGCCTCCACATCTGAGACTATCAACCACGCATATTATCAGGTGGCTTGTTTAGTGCGTTACCGCGGAGACATAGCGCATATGGAGGCTTCACGCTATTCTCCGCGGCATCCAAGCACAACTCACCATGTGACCCACAGTGAGTGAACCACATTATAGCGACCACGAGGAGGTTACTCCATGTGACTCTACCCTCCCTAGCAACTGGGCCAATTTGGTTGCTTAAGAGACCAGGCTGGAGTCACTCAGCGCTCCCTGGATTCTAACTTGTGACTCAAGGAGTGGTAGTCAGTGTCTTTACTCGCCAAGCTACCCAGGCTCCGCAAAATCATGTCTTGTAAAAACAGAATTAAGTTTACTACCAGCTTTCTTTGAGCGGTAATAGCATTACATTAAATTAAATGCGATAAACTTTTGGGGAAAAAGGCAAAGTTTTGTGAATAATTGCCAGACTTTCATGAATAAGGCACAGTTTTAATTAAGCCTAATTTACATAGAAGGAGGTATGTTTGCACTGAAAAAATGGCAATGACTTAAATATGGCACAGCTCTATTTTAGCACATTTAAAATCAGACTAAGCTGGATAGTGTGTAGATATAATTATTTTCATGTTTTGCATGAAATGCACTTAATTAGATGAAATTCCATGACAAAAATATGTTGAAGATTAGAAATTAAAAAATGACTGCTTCCAAATAAAGCCTCTTTTTTAAGGGCTCTATGTTACACTGTCACATAGACAAACAACCACAAAACTCCGAATCAGGATTCCAGAAGCACCAAAATTGCAACACTCAGGACATAATTTGTTGTATTTGGCTCAGAGCAGGTAACTCGCAAAAGTTGGTGGTTTAATACCTGTAAGGAGCGAGCCATAAGCACTGTTCCCTTAAGCAAAATACGTTTTGCCTTTAATTAAAGCAAGTGGTACTCAACCAGGGGGCCAGGTCCAACTAGAGGGCCTTAGCAAACGTCCATCGAGGCTGTGAGATGACTTTAAAATAATGTATTAAATTAATCTAACTTAATTCAAATTAAACTGGGGCTGGGTGCGTTCTTAAAAGTCGAAACTTCTGATTCAGAGAAAATTAGAATGTAAACAGGAAAGAAGGGGTGACACAGCAGGTTAAAAGGATAGGGTTGGACTTGACCCTGGGATACATGAGCCATCAGCCCTTATTTATCCTAGGCATGCACACAGCAGACTGCACCACAGCTCTGACTCAACACATTTTATAATAAGTAACGATTCTAAAAGGGTGTAGGAGTGATAAAAAGTGTAGGAGACTGCATGTAGCTAACTTTTTGATTAAGATATCTTTATGGCATTTACTAACAGATGGCTGGTTCAGTAGGGACCAATTAGAGGGATGGTTGTCCTTGGTGACTTATGTGCCTCTGGCAGGATGCAGAGTTTCAGGTCCAGGCTTTAAACATAGTTACTGTATGGCTGTCACAGACTGGCTTAAGAAATGTACAGAACAACAGCAAAAACTCTGCATTTCCTTCCCACCAGACTGAAACTCAGAATTAGTCAGGGGTGGGAAAAACTCACATTCAAAGGTGTTACAAATGCAGCAAACTATCAATCCAGTCTATGAGCACATGAATGCAGAGAATCATATGTTAACTGTATGTTCATACATAATTGAAACTGGCAGTCAAATTTTAACTCATAGTGGCAAGTTTTGTTTTTCAAGGATTGTCTTTCATCGATATTTTACCTGGTAAATAACGCTGATGCGCAAGGATTCAGACTGCGTGAGAAATGGATATGACTGTGGTAAAAGAGCAGTAAAGCACATAACATACCTCATACTGCGTGATGAGGCCATTGGGTTCCACTGGCTCCTCCCACTTGAGGAAGATCATATCTTCCAAGGGGGTGAAAGTAAGAGACTCGGGAGCAATGCCACCAGGAACTATGAGAAACCAACGAGGAAGAAATTGTTCAAAGGAATGAAGCTGCAGAATGACCAAACACTGTCAGACTAGTAATGTCTCTAGCATTTACTCAAAGTGAGAGGGTTAATCCCTTTATGTCCCACAAAGGTCATCTCTCATTTTCTCATTATAGTCATTCTCATTATAAAGGTTGAGGCTTAAGCAGACCTCTAATGTTATGAATTTAATACAGAGACACATCTATTATAAGTAATATAAGTGATTAAGTACTGTAAAATAATTTTGATATGTGATATGGAAGCAGAGAGCTAAATGAGGGAGAGGGCTGATGTGAAGAGTTGCAGTAGGTAGCATAAGGGCTTTTCTGCTGTCCAGTTTTAAAAGAATGTGTCAGTCAGTGTTTAGGCTCTGGGTACCCCGCAGAAAAGTGATTGCAACACGCTTCTTAAATAAATTGTTCAACCAAAATTACGATTATGTCATCATTTACTCACCATCATGTCATTCTAAACAAGTATGTCTTTTTTTCTTCTGTAGAATGCAAAATATGAAGTGAGACAAATGTCGCTCTCTTCCATACGCTGAAAGTGTATACTGTAGTGACCAGGGAGTTGTCTAGCTCCAAAAGGACAAAAAAAAAAATTCCATAGAAAAAATATTCCTGCCATTTCAGTAACAAGACACGTGTGAACCAATGGTGTTTGCGTCATTTCGTCTAACCTTCCGCAAAGTGTCTTCACACACGACATTAAAAAATTTGAGAGCTATTGCATAGCGGAAGATTTTCGATGAATAACAACTTAAATTTCACTCCGTTGCCCCAAGGAATAGTTTATTGAAAAATGTACAGTTGTTAATTTACAGACAACAAATGCTGGGAGAAAGAAAAAGATGGAGAGACAACAGAGAGAGAGAGACAGAGAGAGAGAGAGAGAGAGAGAGAGAGAGAGAGAAAAGAACAGGGAATTGGTGCTGAGAGACAGATGAGTCTCTGAGCTCTCATTCACTGCAGCAGGAACACATCAGAGGTTTTTACACCCATTTGTGCTCTGTCACTGAGTAGACAGCCATCCTTGTTAGCCCTCAGGTATGTGCACAGCACAGGCAGTATGTATGTGTGTGGAGGGTGAGAAAGAGATAGCCAGTGGTTAAAGTAACACGCTCACTCAGATTGTGTCAAAATCGCTGACTCCGTCACTTTTTTTTATGACAGGCCGTGAAGGAAAAGAATTGCTGATTGAAGCTTCAGAGGAGGGTTGATAATTGAGCACTCTCTTTCCCCCCATCTCTTTCTCATCACACATCCTCTCTGGATGAAATGCTTGTTTTGAATTTTTCACAGAAAACGATTTTGTCCTTCAGCTAGAATTTTTGCAGTCTGCGATGTCTGGATTGAGAGCTGAAATGGGCATAAAAATCTCCCTTCTCTAGCACATGGAAAGTGCCTTGAAAGAATAATTAAAAATTCATTTCAAATCCATTTGGCAATGTCTGTGGATTTATGATGGTGATGTGGCGTAGATCTAAGAGAAATATTTTTACACAGTGCAGAAATATGACTGATGAAGGTATATTTCAATAAATATTGAATTTCTTTCAAGCTACGGAAGCTTGCAGCATTTTTTTTTTTTTTTTTTTGTTGTCTTTCAATGTAATATTTAGCTCAGGATCAGTGTGGTACTGCATATCTTTGGGAGCCCTCATGAGCCATGAGACAGGGTCCACAAGTAGTGATGTCATACTCTAGCGTTTGCATTGGTTGTGAAATAGTATTATTAATGGAGACAGACCGTGGTTTATAGGAATGTCAAAATACTATACATCGATTATTGAAAGGCACATTATATTCTTGATTACATTTTTGAGGCATCAATATATTAACATTAGTTGACAATATATTTAAAGGCCTAATTTGTGTGCTTTCAATTTACTGTCCTTCAGTTGGCCTTCAGTTTATTATAATCTGGCGTAATTGCTTTGGGAGACCACGCTGAGGTTATATAATATTTACTGAACTTAATACTGAAGGACGCGTTGAAGCCCAAAGTTGTGAATCTAGTCACCATACGCAAAATGTTTTTGAACTTCAAGAATGAACAAAGTGACATTGATGAGTTTGCAGTTTAGTGTATGAAACTGGCATAACTGGTGGAACAATTAGAGATGGCTCTGTATGTAGACTTGTATAGGATTTATTCAAGCAGTCAAACAAAAAAAAAGACAAACTTGTACCTGAAAATACATTGTGTAGGCTATATGAAAGATACATATACACAATATGGGCGGCTGTGGCTCAGGTGCAGAGCAGCTCTGCCGCCATTGGTGTATGAGTGTGAGTGTGAATGTGTGTGTGAATGGGTGATTTGGACACAGGGTAAAGTGCTTTGGTAACCTCTAAAGGTTCAAATAAGCACTATATAAGCGCAGACCATTTGCCATTTACCAATCTGTCATTCAGTGATGGATAGAGTAAATAATCTTTTTCTTTTGATAATGATTTGGGTTGAATTTAATGGAAAACTGATAATTGTGCTCCATGGTGCTGTCGAATTTTGAGCAGCCTCCAGAAGCGCAGCTGTGTACCGCCGACAAACACCGAGTGGTGTGGTGTTGTGTGTACCTTTATAGAAAATAATTGTTTCTAATTTTAGAACGCACCATGTCATCCACCGAATATTTCTGGTGTACGACCCCCTTTAAGTTAGCCTGCCACTCACACTTCACCAGTACATTATAAATCATCTGGAAAATGTTCTGATTATCGATGCGTGAAAAAGGTATCGATCCCAAGCCTAGTGGTTTAATTTACTCCTCTCTTTAATAGTTTTCTCTAGTTTTGTTAAGTTTCTCTATATTGTCAGCATGTCTTTCTAGATTGTTATCATTTATAAAATGTGAATGTGATGGGTTACTGCAAGTTAGTGCTAGGAGATTTAAAATTTGAGCCATATCAGTAAATATTTGACAGTGATGTAAATTAGAGGGAAGGGATTTAAAATCAAAAGTTCTAGAATGGAGCTTCTTTGATTTGATTTGAAGCTTCTAATCCATTAACTAATCGATTTGATACATTTCCTGACATCATTGTTTTCCAAAGTATGCTGTAATGGAGAGTTTTACAAAAAGTTTTTGGTGGAGGAAAAAGCTGTTCCAGTGAATATTCAGATGAACCAAAACCAAATTTGAGTAAAATTTTTCATCAATGAAAATCTCTGTAATGATACAAGGCGTGCTTCTACTGTGCTCGCAAATCAACAATTGGCATTGGCGCATGATCCACTAATTTCCGTGATATTAAATCAGTGTAAACACATTTATGCAGCCTCTGTACGTCTTTGAACACACTATATTTTCAACTTATATACACTTCTAAAACAGCTCTAGATAGGAACATATATACAGTATATATATATATATATATATATATATATATATTTTGGCTCATAACATCACAAGGGGGTCCCTGCATAGGGTCGGGACCCCCGCACAACGAGAGCTGCAAAATGTCTCATAAGTCAGTGATTAGGGTAAAAAAATAAGCTCCACAGCAGAGTACATCCATTCAAGAGGAATACAATTAACTCAGCCCTTCCCAGCAATGGAAGTAAAATAAATGAAATATATGGAATCACTTTCTGTGAAAGCTTTATTACTCACTGTCCTCCTCAGTCTGAAACGTGACCTCCTTCCCTTCCTTCTTGCCCTCGGTGTTGGCAAGTGCTAGGCGTATTTGGATAGTGTGATAAGGGGGCAGATCTCTGAGGGTGAAGCGGGAGGTGTTGTGCTCCACAGCCAGGCACTCTCTGACGGTGGTGTTATGTCCACCGCCGCCCCCTGCTGTCGTGTAGCGGTAGCACAAGGAGACGGAGAATGTATGACAGCGGGTCAGGTTGAAGGCCGGTGTCTCCCACTGCAAGGTCAGCTGACGGGACAGGATCTCTGAGGCTCTAAGTTCACGCAGTGCCCGCATGGGTTCTGTTTGAGAGAAGGAGAACAAGATCAATCGGTTATGAGACACATTAGAACCAATGGCTTATTGTCCCTCGGATGTCAACCCTGGCACAACATGTCTTCTTGGATTTTTTATTTTTTAACGTATTTCCTGTAAATAAATACTTACATTTTGGTTTATTCCCATATGATTTTCTTTCGACCATGGAACACAAAATGAAATATTTAGCAGGTTGTTGCAGGTTTGAATATGAGCAAGCGTAAATGAGAATTGAGAAGATTTTTCATGGATTACGACAAAAATTTTGGTCTTTTACTCAAACTAAGCTAGCCTTTGGTTTCAGAAGAAATCATGTGCATTAGTCTTAAAGACTACTTTTATTAACTGTATTTCTCCTTTTGGAGCTAAAAGCTGGTAGTCACTACATGGCCACAAAATTTCAATGAATGGAAAAGAACATACATTCCCTCCCGTGCATTCTTTAAAAAAGTGTTACTATGGTATCATGGTATGTGATGGTATCACATTTACATTACATTTATGCTTTTGGCAGATGCTTTTTTCCAAAGCAACTTACAGTTAATTCAAGGTATACATTGTATCATTTTGTGTTTTCTTTTTTTTCTGGGAACGGAACCCACGGTCAAGCTAGTGCTGGTACTCTGGTATATACAATGTCATGGTACTGCTATATATGAACCATAGCATTTAAATGGTACTCCAAGATTCATGTAAATATACCATGGCACTTCCATGGTACACTGCTATGACTACATGCGTCCATTTTGTTAGCATAGGCCAAATATGCAGCGAAAATTCACAGGGACATCATCGGGTCAAAACATTTCTCACTTGCGGCACCCTTCACCATACCCACTACAGGTAGGAGGCGCTGCCATGGTCAAATGGCCAGAAAGGTTGACAGACCTCCTGCTAATGAGAACACAACTTGTGCCAAATTACATTAATTAATTCCACAGGCTGCTGGTTGTACTCGCTCTCCTGCCATTTGCCACCTCCGTGTCACAAAGCAAATCGAGTATCTGCCTGCACCTTGTCCGGGGGCCTTGAGGAGGCAAAAATAAAAGCCCTGTTCAAGGGCATTAAGCTCTGCCAGTTACTGTTAGTGCAGGGTTGTTGTATTAGGCCAACTATTTTTGGCATACCTTACATTTGTGTACGGTCACCGCTGGTTTAAGTCCTTTCTTATTTGGCGGGAGTAGAAAGATCAGCGACCCCCTTTGGCGAATGTGATATAAAGAGACAGAGAAAGCCACTGTCTGAGGGGAGCACAGGAACCTTAGTGTTTTTCGGAAAGAGGCGCATGCAGCAGAGAGGGTGAATCAAGGACATCCAGACCAACTATCAATGAGCACATCTGTCACGGTCCATTATTAAGACAATCAATGCATTTTTGCCAAATAGATTTCCACATAATGTATTGTATTGCTGTGTTCTTTTAATGAGACCTGGTGACTAATGGGCTCAAGTGCAAAGGGACAACAAAGGGGATGAAGTATGCACTTGTTTCTAAAAGTAACAGCTCAAGGGCTCCTCTTGAACTTATGCTCAGAGGACACAATGCCCTAATGCAGCCTCTTAAGAATTAAGCTTACAACTAAAGGTAAGGTAAGTAATGCATCAAAACTTTAAGGAGAGAGAAGCTAAATTAGAGGAAATTTATTTTCTCTTGAAGTCTGCAATGTACTAATTCAGTGCTGTTCTGCAGAATCGCACTCAATCATTCCCCACATAACATTAAGCCCTGTTAATCCTAAAATATCACATACATCTGATAACTTATGACACGACTTTCTACAAATTTACTTAAGGTCTATACACTCGAAAAAATATTTTAGCCTATTTTCAAGATGTATCCATTTCGATTGAATAACAAATTCCCATCTAATTGAATTGCCTAATCTTTAACAAAATAAAATTTACAAATCTTAAAAAAAAATTGTATTTATTACATTTTCTTCAAGTCTATTCAATTCAATTTTAGTGTATTTATTAAGGGTCTATATTTATTTACAGATTAACATTTAGTTTCATTTGTAGATTCACATTTAGATTCAACTTTAAGTAGGTTTCTTAATCAGCGTGTCTTGTGTTTCACTACAAATATCTGAACATCATTAAAACAGATCCAGTAAATTGACTTGAGAAGCAAAATTGCTTAATATATTGAGATATGTTTTCAGAGATTTTATCTTGAAGTACAAATATTTTCTAATACCATTGGCAGTTTTAGGAATAAGCTACATTTTGTGAGACTGATAACATGATAAAAAAAAATTGCCAATAAGGTAAAAAAACAAAAACAAATTTTGCTCAATATATATTCTCTGAAATAATTCCTATTTAGCTTCAAGTAAATTTACAGTTTTAACGAAAACAAGAAATCCTATCTGAAAACAACATCAACATGTTAAAAAGATTATTTGTTTTATTTTATTTATTTGGCAGAGTACCATGTCCTTAATCAACCTGAAAATGACTCTATTGGCCATTTAAAGGATGTAAACAATAACAAAAGAATTTGAACGCTACTGCCTGGGAGCACTACCGGTATCATTACCAGATCCTTTAAATAAGGCTCTGAGTAAACTTAGAACATGAGAACACAAAAGTAACTTATCCAGACATGTTACTGATACTGAGCACATCTATGCCAGAGAGGTGATGAATGTGTATCGTAGTTTACAGTAGATGCTCACAATTATTTCCTCAGTGGAAAGATTGGGAACATTGAATCGATCCAATTACAATCAATGAATCCCTCCAGACAAGGTAAGGATTTATTTAAGTGTGTTCCTAATTTGTAAGTCATTTGGATAAAAGTGAATAAATGACTAAATGTAAATTACATCATAATGAGAGCGATCTATTGACCCTTTTAGAGCTCTAACTATCAAACTTACAATTAGGGCTACAACTAACGTTTATATTGATAATCGACTAATTTAACGATTATTAGAATGATTATTCGACTGTTTGTTTGATTATTGCAACGATTAATAATTAGCTCTCAACCGACTATTCTTCTTGTGCCTAGACTTAAAAGGTTGTATTAAAGTGCTTACTAACAATAAAGAGGACAAAATCTTTTACAAATATCTCTAAATGACATTCCAAGGAATTCCAAGGAATTAAACTTTTATTTTATTAAGTTTAATTCAATAGAAATTCACTGCAAAAAAAACTATTGTAATCAAGATTTTTTTTCTTGTTTTCGACATATTCTCCAAGTCTAAATATCTTATATGTTGCTTCTCAGGTAAATGTATCTTGTTTTAAGTAGGCTGTTTTTAGATATTTTTAAATATTTAAATATTAAATATTGTATTCAACATTCTCCAATAACAATTTTTTCTTCTGCAGTATAGCTACTAATGTAAATGTACTTTTTTTGGATCGCAATCCATCACTTTATTAATCAAGCTACAGCAAACGCGCATGAGGGACGGGTGTCCCCGCGCCAGAGGGTGCCTCAGTCGGGTGCAGTTTCAATCTCTCCCATTCACAGGACTCATAGAAGTGGTGTTGACCACACAGAGAAATGCCATTTTTGTAGTTTGTTTATGATGCACTTCCTTATTATTTGAACTTTAATAAAGGATGCATTAAATATATAATGCCAGGTTATTTGCATTTTAGATGCTCTGACATGCAGGTTTTGCTTAAGTGGAATGCCAGATCCGGCTCTGCTTTATTTCACAATGACAGTGCTTCTGTATTTCCTTATTTTGCATTTCTCCATTATAATTCCATTATATTTTGTGATCTACATCACCTGAAGCTGTTTGGAAAGTTTAGCGTGCATCTGGACATGTGTTTTCTTCCTCTCCTCAGTCAGGCGCGAGCTGCTGTGCTCCTCTATCGCATCATCATTAGAGTTTCATATGATCTCATGTTACGTTAAATTAGATCAAACGACAATTCAAAATTTTTATTGTCGACATTGTCGATAACGTTGACTAATTGTTTCAGCCCTACTTACAATCAGTTGGCATACATTTTGTTCACCTACCAGAGATAAGATAAATGTTACAGTTGTTAGTACTGCACGTATCCAGTCATCTCGCTTTATTGCAGCAGATCTTTTGTTCTTTTGCAGCTGTTTTTCTGAGATCTAATCACTTCAATTTTCATTCAGGTTAATCAGGTTAATGTTAGTAACGTTAATTGTGTTTGAGTCATTATGAATGAAGTGTCTCCGGTTATTGTTCTGAATGAGTATGACAACTAGTAGGAAATTTTCATGGGACAAAGAGGTCACTTCCATAAACTGACGAATAGTCCTTGAAATGGTCTATTGACAAATATATTCATTCAGAAAATACACATTTCAAAGCAGAAACAATGAATACCAAAAGAATACCAATAGAATGAATGAATTAATTAACTTAATATTTATATAATTCTTTTCTGACTCAACACTCAAAACGCTTTACACAGTTAGCATCGACCTGGATCATGCTACGGCAGCCATAGTGCACCAATACGCTCGCCACACACCAGCCATTGGTGGAGAGGAGAGAGTAGAGTGATAGAGCCAATTCATGGATGGGCATTATTAGGAACCCATGATTGAGAAGGGTCAATGGGGCCAGGACACTGGGGTTACACCTCAATACATTATGAGAAGTGCCCCGGGATTTTTAATGATCACAGAGAGTCAGTACCTCGGTTTAACATCTCATTCCAAGGACTGAAATAGAGTGTTAATTGTCTTAAATAGAGTGATGATTGTCTTAATGGAACTATTGATTGTTAGTTAAAAGCAAAACAAATTGGATGCTCTTGACTTGTGCCTTCTTTAAAAGACAATCCAAGAGTCTACACTGTGCTCATTGAGGAGCTTAAAGGAGGCTTTTGTGCCACCCTACTTCCCTTAACCCAGTTTGAAGGCTTTGTCTGGATGCCAAGAGCAGTGCTTTGAGCGCCCACTTCTTGGCATACCTCAGAGATGGGACCAAGCCCACAGAGAGCAGCCAAGGGCACGGGGCAGTTTGTCAACTCCTCAAGCGGCAGCTGGAAGACCAATCAACTCTAGTTTCTGGCCTAATACTCTATAAATTGTTGATACATAAGGAAGTTCAGAGATAACTAGGTTTTTTCCTGGTTATTTGGTGGACTAATGAGGGTGACTTAAGATTTGGTTGTTGGTCATTAAAAGAAAAGCATGGTAAACATGATTTTGTGTTATCACAGGGCAATAAAAACATATTTAAAACCCACATTGCTATACGTTACTTGCTCATAGGCTCATTAAAGAATTCTGTCATAATTTTCTCACCATCGTGTTCCAGAAGACTTGGAATATAGTAAATGAGTTGTGTGGACTACTTTTATTGTTTTGTATGTTTTTGTACATTTTGGAGCTTGGACATGTGAATCACCAACCATTTCTGTTGTGTGGAAAACAGAAATTTTACCTAACATTCTCTTTTTTTGTTCTAGAGAAGGAAAAAAGTCCAGTGCAGAACTTCAGTTGATCAAATGAGTGGTGGAGGGCCATCTGTGAACAAGTCTGTCCTGCTCTTCCATCATTTTCTCGTTCTAATCCTCTCCTCTGAGGAACATTCCCCCACATCATACCCATCTCCTAATCACAACACTGCCTCATCAAGCACACCTGGACCAAGCTGCCCATATTCCTCAGATTGTCCGCCAATTCCTCTGCCATGCCCACAGGACTGCGCTTGCTTTCATCTTTTATGTAGGTCATTACCAAGAGCCTCGACACCAGGATGCAATCTTTAGCTTCAGCCAGAAACAACTCAGTTGTCTCATCATTCATTTCACTTTTACTTCCAATATTTTGGAGAAGTCACCCAGGGTCCTAGAAGTATCAAAAACTCTTGAAGATAAAAAAGGAAAACAAGCTGCTTGGAGAGAGGAACCATAACTCATAAACTAATAAGCTCTCTTTGGATGCCAGCAAGGGATATTTCAGCACAACTGCAAAGGAAAGATTGTCAGTGTTGGGTCTGTGTACAGTACAGGAGCTATGTACAGGTGCATCGATGGAGGCCATTTTGAGCAGCTCATATGGAGCTGCAGACGATGATTACTGTCACCTGTGTGATGGAAGTGAATCTCACCTGCAAGATGAAAACAAATGAGCTGACACTACACAGTCTCTCTAAAAATAAAATAATAAATAGACAGGGAGATATTTGGCTCTTGAGAGGTTGTGATGTTTGGGGGGTATAATGCTTTAGCAGCCCAGTTTTGAACTCCAAGAGCAACTCTGTATGGAGAAAATACACAAATAAAGAATATTTTACTCAAAATGAAAATGCTGTTGATATTAACTCATCCTAATGCTGCTCCAAACTTGTATGGCTTCTTTTTCCCATAAAAAAAATTACAAAATTACAAGGCTTTTTGCTTGTATTGAAAGTGAATAGTGTCTCCAGACTGTCAAGTTCCAAAAAGACCCCCCCACAATACTATTTTCATTTTTGTGTGATGTATCCCTGACATGACATGCGTTTTTCTTATTATTTGAATATGTTCCTTAAGGTTTTCTTTTAACATTAGTAAAGTTTTTTGCACAAAAACAGACATATTTAGAAAAATTATCATTTTCCACCCTCACGCTGACCCTCTGTCAGAAACACTCTGTTTTGGTGCTGCTTCTCCTTTAAGACATGACAGTAAATGCCTTTACCTGCTCTCTCCTTGCCACCTCACTGCTCACCACCTCTGGGCAAGCAATGGAAGAGATAAGGTAAAGTCGGTGTTAATGTGCTGTTGTGGAGGCGATCAGATACAAATGTCTACCAGAGTGTGACATCACAATGTACAGGAAGTAGATTGAGTCATTTAGGCAGCTCAACAAATGCTCTTTTAGCAGTGAGGAGGAAGTTTTGAGTACTGAAACTAACAGTATATTTTTATTGTATAATGACCTATAATACAGTATGTTAAAAGATCAAGGAAGTTTGATTCCTCATATCATGACCACTTTAATATCTTATGCGTTTCTCCTAGACAGAAATTAGATTAAATGGAGAACAAAGGGAGACTTTTGCTTAAATCTCCTGCGATTTTCTCTCCAAAAACAAGAGCTAAGGCTTTAATTTGTATTATTTTTAATTTTTTAATTTAAAGTATTGAACATCTCATCATAAACTTCAAAAAAAACTCACTGTCATTGAAAATATCATTGTCACCCACATATGCTGTGCTTTGGATGGTGGTCCCAAGAATTGGACACTGGTTTGCTGGAGGCTGGTTTCTTACTACTACTTAACTAGCAATAATTCCTTGTTCACCCAGCTTTACCAGATAGACAGTGCTGGTTGACCAGCATTTTTTGCATAAACATTGCAGAGTACTCCATTAAGTCTTCTAAACTATCAAAGACCAAAAACTGAGCAATATCATTTTCCTCTGGTTTAGATCACCAGTGTCAAGACTACCCAAAGTAAACACATTCAATGAACAACTGCTTTATTTGTTGATAGGCAAAGCTAATGCATTTAGCAAAGAACCATAAATCCTCCATTAAAGTCATTTTACTGAATGATTCTTGAATAAAATCTATTGAAGACGATCTTATAAAAGACTGATCTTTGTTTATATAATATGCCATTTAGTGTGTCAGATGCACTGTATTATTCTGAGAAGCTAAGACCTAATATTGTTTGTTTTGGATCTATCAAAAGGCTAATCTGAATATTGAGTCGTGTGACAGTAGAGGCTAACCCCCATTCTAGCGTGAATAATAAGTCATCACAGTGAATGTGCGTGCATATGTGTGAGTGTGAACAAACGCTGTCAAACAAATCAAAACTTCATAGCCTCTGACACAACATGCCATTCCCCCTAGCACACTTCTTCAAGCACTCAATTATATCTTCGACTTCTATTCAGTTGACGGTAGAATACACAGGAGATTTGAGCACGAACGGAGTATAGAAAAGCTCATTTTACTTCCAATCCCACTGATGTGCTTCTATTGAGTCAAAATTACATCTTCAACACTTCGGCAAATATGACAGCAGCTTAAACAGCCCCAATATTCATGTGCAACGAGGCACCACTGGGAATATGATGCAAATACCCCATTTAAAAAAGAATTTCAATCTAGACTTAATGTGGAGGAGAAAATGGAAACAGTGGGAAATATTTAGCGTGAACGTCTGCTCCTCATTTTTCTCTGCCTTTCTTTGTCAAGACAAAAGCTGTTTAAGACAAAAACTCATCTGACTGTGTTTCTCTCCATTGAAGCGACTTAGAAACGCTGTCTTTGTCTTGCTCGATTTCTCTCTTTTACCTGCTCATGTCTTTTTACTCCTGCTATGTCATTTTAAAGTCCTCTGTGTTATCTTCTGTACAATATTCCACTCTGTCTTTCATACCTCCTCTCCCTCTTGCTTGTTGATGAATGATAAGTGTCTAGGCTAATGAAAAGACTGGACATGAGTTTGGTGTCTCATTTAGAACTGGTGGGATGCAGGTCTGTCCTGACAGGGTCATGGACAGCAGGGAACGTGAAAAACTTTGATGTTAAATCTGGGTTTGTAACTTTTTTTGAGAACCAATCATTTAGAATATAGACAAAGAGGTAGTTAGTGATTTGCCTGATGGTATGAACATATTTGGAACAGAATAAGAAGTAAAATGACTACTATTACCATGCTGACCAGGTCAGCAGCAGAATCCTTAAACCTGCATTTTGAATTACATTTTCACTGGGATAAGAACAGGATCAATATACCTAATCACACCCTTTCCAACTCTGCAACAGCACGTGAGGTGGACACTCTTATTTACAGGTAAAAGCATGCATTACCAAACCCCTAGCTGTTTGTTTTGACAAGCATAAGAAGGCACCAAGGAGAAAGATGCCTGCAGTTTCGGTTCAGAAATTTTCATTGCCATTTCATGACCTGGCATTAAACCCTTGAACAAATATACATGCTGTTCATTAAACTGTATAAGAAATTGTATTCAGCTGTTCAAAGACATGAACATTCACTGAACTCAGTAATTTAACCAGCTGGGTCCAAAATTAACAATTTGCACATGCGATTCTGATCTTGTGGTCCGATTCTGAGCACTACATAGTGGACCACAGCATTTGACACACGCTGCCTGGACTGTATAGAATCACTTTGATTCAGGCACCTGGATCATCTCTTAATGGAATAGTTCACCCAGAATAAACATTATCTCATCATTTACTCACCCTTATGCCATCCCATATGTGTATGACTTTCATCTGCTGGACTCGAAGAATTTCTCAGCTCTTTTGGTCAATGAAATGCAAGTGAATAGATGCCAAAATTTTGAACCACTAAAAATCACATAAATCTGCATTAGACTTATCCACAAGACTCCAGTGGTTTAAGCTATGTCTTTAGAAGAAATATGATAAATCTGGGTGAGACACAGATCAATATTTAATAAATTTTTACTATAAAATCTCCTTCCTGCTCCGTCAATCTCCACTTTAACTTTCACATTCTTCTTCTTGTGCTTTTGGTGATTCACATTCTTCATGCATATTACCCCCTACTGGGCATTGAGAAGGACTTAAATATTGATCCGTTTCTCACCCACACCTATCACATATCGCTTCAGTGGATTAAACCACTGGAGTCATATGGATTTACTTTATTCTGCCTTTTGGGCCTTCAAAGTTCTGGTCACCATTCACTTGCATTGTATGGACCTACAGAGGTGAAATATTCTTGTAAAATCATAATTTGAGTTGTGCAGAAGAAATATATTCATAAACATCAGGGATGGCATGAGGGTGAGCAAATGATGAGATAATTGTCATTTTTGGGTGAACTATGACTATACTTGACAACACCACACATCTGTATTTATGCAAGGTTATAATGATCTTCTCCATCATGTGATGATTATTTTAATAATTACTGCTGATATGATCTGTTGAGATATTCACAAACATCTCTTTTTAATCAAATCCACTTGACCGCCTTCATTTGGCTGTAATTGTGTCAGGCTATTTTTGATATAATAATGGAGCACAATCTACAATGGGCATCAATTACATATGTGTGTTTGCACAGAATGGAATGAAAATTACTAAATTGATATACTCAAGATGCAGCGCAACTTATGTGCATCTTGCTTAGATGGTTGCGGGTGGTTAGTGAATATAAAGATTCAGGTTTTTGTGCTGAAATACCACATGCAAAAGTGGTGCAACTGTTTAGAGAATCTGCCCAATTGTGATTTTGATCCATTTTATTTATTTTGGTGCTCATTGTGAGGAATATTCCACATCTGTCGCCACATGGAGAAAAAAGAAAAAGAAAGATATCCAAGATAAACCTCTAATGGTAAATGAGGTAAAAGTCATCAGATTGGTTCAGTCTATCACAAGTGTTGAAGATGTTTACTTTAGTAGATGGGTGTATGCTTTGAAATATGTACAATAACAAGGGTCACAATGACATTATTACAGTATGACTAAAACAATGTATTAAGTTGCAGTTTCTTTTAAAGTTAATAGCCATTAATGAGAAACTCTTATTTATGTTGATTAAATTTGTACTCATATTTGGCACTATTGCTAATTTTGTTTACACTGTCTCCTGAATATAAGGGAAGTTTCTGTTGCTCACCTGCACATTTAGTTTTGCTGATGAGGGGTGGTCCAGGAGGCCCAGTCCCACCCTCGCCTGGCCGGGAGAGCAGCACACTGATGTGGTACTCAGTATCTGGGTCCAGGTGCCAGAGCTTATATGTGACCATGTTGACCCCAAGGATCTCTGACCAGGGTGCCTGGCTGGCCCGATATTCGATTTCCCGCCGGATGATAGGGCCATCACCAAGGATGGAGTTGGTGTTGAGTTGAATAATCAGATAGGTGGACCCGGCCCTCAGCAGCTGAGGCGGAGCAATGGGAGATGGGGGTACTGAAAAGTATCAATAAAAATAATTCAGTCTAATTGAAAATTTATTATTTCACCCAATATTTGTTTATGTACTTATAATTATTAGAGTATCACACACTCAGATTAGCAACATGCAAACATCAAACTTTATTGAAATCAATTGCAAGTTGAGCCTTAAAGGGATAGTTCACACAAAAATGAAAATTCTCTCATCATTTACTCAACCTCATGCCATCCCACATCTGTAAGACTTTCTTTCTAATGCAAAATACAAAGAATTTCTAAAATAATATTTCAGCTTTGTTGGTCCTCACAATGCAAGTGAATGGTGACCAGAAATTTGAAGGCTCAAAAGGCAGTATATATATTTAATCCATGTCTTCTGATGCGACAATTTCACTTTCACTTTCACTTCCACATTCTGGTGTTGAAGTGACTTTTACTTTCACAATCAGACACCTACTGGTTTGGGGTGGTCAAGGTGGAGACTGATAGTAAAAAATGTCTTAAATATTGAACTCCTTCTCTCCCACACCTATCATATTGCTTCAGAAGATATGGATGTGACAGGGCGGAGGGCAGGGCTGGGTCGTGATTCCGCACACCCGGCCCCTAATCGGGCTAATCAAGCCTCAGAGAGGGATAAAGGCTGACTTGAAGCTGCAGTGCGCGAGAGAGAGTGAGAGAGAGATTTCGGGCAGCTGTCCGACACCTTTGTGTATTTGTCTTTTTATTTAAGTTGCTTATTAAAATATGATTTACATTTTTAGGCAGGTTCTCGCCTCCTCCTTTGCATTAATCCCTTTATAATGGATTTAACCACTTGAGTCAAATGGATTACTTTATTGCCTATATAATTTTATATCTGGTCACCATTCACTTGCATTGTGAGGACCAACAGAGCTAATTCTTCTAAAAATCTTACTTTGTGTTCTTCTGAAGAAAGAAAGTCATACACATCTGGGATGATACCAGGATGAGTAAATGATGAGAGAATGTTCATTTTTGGATGAACCATCCTTTTAATTGTGAGTTGAGGCTCCCACAGAGCATCCATGATGGTTAGGATGCTGCCTATGTAGGCAGCTCAATAGTTTTTGAATAGTGAGTCAATGAGGAGGTTAAAGTAAAAGTGTATTCAAGGAGTATAAAGCCTTAATACCCCAAAAATACCATTAGATACAGGTATAGAGCATGAATAAATTCTTTTCAAGCAACTCCCTTGAGTAAAAACACAAATATGAAAAATTTAACTGAATCTGACTAATCTTCACCCAATTTTGTAAAGATTATCTGGGCAAGTAACAGTTGACACAAGGTGCCCCTTTAAATCCTCTCACTATACCGTGAGAACATCCACAGTTCAGAATGGTAAAACGAAACCCAAAGTTCACAGGTTAAAATACCAAATTGGACATGCACATTAACCCTGGATAAGACAGCTCTTTCAACTTCCAACCAGAGAGCTGTAAGTAAACCAACAGATGTGCATGCCTGTAGATTGTGGAAGACCTGCAGATATAGTTTCATGCTGCTTAATGTGAAGTTTTCATTTATGTTCTTCTGAGGGACTGGGCTGCCAGCTACACAGCAGACATGATAATATAGAAATGAAATATCTCTAATTATCTTTGCAAGATTAGTTAGATATATTTTTACATTTGAAGGAATAGATCTCCAAAAAATATATTCACCCTCATGCCATTCAAACCCACATGACTTTTTCTCTTCTGATAAACACAGAAGTAGAAAAATGTATTAATGTAATGGCTGATCTTTGTTATGCAATTAAAATGAATGGGGATTAGATCTTTCAAGCTGCAAAAAATATACTTTAGCTTTTTTAGCATCGCTTATATATGTTTTCAGCCTTTAATTCTGAACATCTGCCATTTTTCAGCACGCATCGGGTTTTCCCCCCGCATTATTCTCTTATCGCGATTCAACTGTGTGCATTTTCCACGCGCATCCGCTTTCTATTTTTATCGTGATTAACCTGCATACATTTTTCAGCACGAACCCATTTTTCTCTTCTGTGTTACACAGATTATTGCATCGATCTCAAAGCACTGCTTATCAAGAAAAACCAACAACAACAAACAATTGAGTGAGGTATCACATCAATCTCAAACCCTCACCACTCAGGAACAACCAACAACAACAAACAACTGAGGTAAGTCATGGCATCCACTCATGTTATTTTTCCTGCATTGCATGTCACGTGTTTACAATAGCCTCTTCCATCAGCAGTGAGGAATTCAAATGTGATAAATGTAAGGAATTAGTCAGGCTGATGGAGAAGATTAATGAGTTAGAGATAAGTGTCCGAACGCTAGTGGAGGTCAGTGAGAAAGAGAAGCCAGTAGATACTGTTTCGGATGCGGGCAGTACAGAGAGGAACCTGCTGTAGAACCTGTGTTCCAGCTGTAGAGTCCCCGCAGCAGGGCACTGGGATGATATCTAGGCGGCATACTCGCTCAGCAAAGCGACACCACTCTCCCATTCATGTTAGGGTTTCCAATCAATTCTCCCCACTCAGTGATGCTCCCACTGAGAATCATGTCAAAAGAGCCCTTGTTATTGGTGATTCTATTGTAAAGAATGTGGAAATAGAGACTCCAGCCACTATTGTTAAATGCATTTTGGGTACCAGAGCCTCTGACATCAAATCAAATTTACAAGTGCTGGCTAATGCTAAACATAGATTTTCTAAAATTGTTATTCTTGTTGGCACTAATGATGCCCGGCTTCACCAGTCGGAGATCACGAAAGATCATTTTAAAGAGATGTGTGGATTTGCAAAAACGATGTCAGACACTGTAATATGCCCCCTCCCTGCTCATCGTGGTGATGAGGTTTATAGTAGATTAGTGTCACTGAATGGCTGGATGTCTGAGTGGTGTCCGGAAAATAGTATAGGATTTATAGACAATTGGAAGAGTATTTGGGGTAGACCTGACCTGTTAAAGAGAGACAGACTCCTTTCCTCCAGGGAAGGTCTCTATACGGTCTCCTCTCTAATAATTTAATGTACAAATAAACAAATGAAAGATAAACATCATATGAAGATAGGTCTAATAAACATTAGATCTCTTTCTACCAAAGCACTAATCGTAAATAAAATTATTGCAGTTCATAGTTTGCATGTGCTCTGTTTTACTGAAACCTGGCTTAAACTGGATGAATATATTAGTTTAAATAAATCTACTCCCCCAGGTTATTGTTATAAACATGAGCCCCGTCTGAAGGGTCGAGGAGGAGGTGTTGCTACAATTTATAGGGAGGTTATTGGTGTTACTCAGAGGACAGGATATAAATGTAAGTCTTTTGAACTAATAATGCTTAATGTGACACCTTCCGATATAAATAAAAAAACGATATCATCTTTTACCCTTGCTATGGTATATTGATTACCCGGCCTTATTCTGATTTCCTTGGTGAATTTGTACGTTTTTTTATCAGAACTTGTAGTTACTGTAGATAGAGATTTAGTTGTTGGTGACTTTAGTAGTCACATAGATAATAAAAATGACACATTAGGATTAGCATTTATCAATATTCTCAACTCTCTTGGAGTCAGACAAAATGTAACTGGACAAACTCCATACGCTTCACCATAATCATACCTTCTCCATACGCATCACCATAATCATACGCTAGATTTAATTCTGTCATATGAAGTTGATAATATAGAAATTCTGCAGCAGAGCGATGGCATCTCAGATCATTACCTCGTCACTTGTTTGCTGCGATCAGCTAATGTTATTCAATCTACACCACACTATCGTTCAGGTAGAACTATTCTTTCGACCACTTAAGATAGCTTCACTAATAAACTTCCAGATCTATCTCATGCACTCAGTAAACCCCAAAGCCCAAAAGAACTTGATGAATTAACAAAAAATATAAATCCAGTCATCTCTAGCACTCTTGATAGTGTCGCCACCCTTAGATTAAAGACAATAAAAGAAATAAGCCCTGCACCATGGTAAAATGATCACACTCATGCTCTCAAGAGAGCAGCTCAGAAAATGGAGCAAAAGCAGAAGAATACAAAATTAGAAGTATTTCGTGGTGCATGGAAGGATAGTGTATGTAGCTACTGACAGGAACTAAAAGCTGCCAGGTCAGCATATTTTAGTAAACTCATAGAAAATAACCACAACAATCCTAGGTGTTTATTCAGTACTGTGGCTAAATTGGTTAGGAATAAAGCCTCAACAGAACCAGATACTATGTTGTGGCACAAGAGTAATGACTTCATGAATTTATTTACTGATAAAATTGAAATAATCTGAAATAAAATTAGAATTATGCAATCATCTGTCATAGCACCTCAAAAAACAGTGTCTCATAATTTTCCTCATGTGCAACTTCAATCCTTCGCTGTCATAGATCATGAAGAGCTAACAAATCTTATTGAAACGTCAAAAGCTACAACATTTATGTTAGATCCAATACCAACTAAGGTCCTGTCATTTCAGAACCTCTTCTTAATATTATTAACTCCTTGCTCTCCTTAGGACATGTCCCAAGAAACTTTAAAATGGCAGTTATCAAACTGCTTATTAAGAAGCCACAACTAATCAGTTTTATGTTCTGTTAATGTCTGATCTTCTGTAAAGCTGCTTTGAAACAATGTGATAGGTGCTATACAAATAAAAATGACTTGACTTGACTATGCAAAAGCTCATTTAAAGTATCATAAAAGTGGTCAGTATGGCACTAGATTCCAAGTCTTCTGAAGTAATGTGGTCGGTATGAGAAACAGACCCATATTTGACATATGCCCTTGCTTAGTAGTGATGTTAGAGTCATGAACAGACCGATTTTGTGAACCAGACAAAGTAATTCATTGAACATATCCAAAAGAACAATTAGTTTAAAGACTCTACCACTTTAATACGTATGGTGCTTTTGGATCCTTTTTTGAAGCTTAATAGCTCAGGTTGCCATTTCAGTGAAAGTTTGAGGAAACCAGTACCGGATTTAAATGTTCTGTAAATAATACTTGGTAGAAACAACATGGGGGGAACAACATGGGGGTGCGTAAATGATGACAATATTTTTTCCATTATAAGCTGAACTATCCCTTTCAAGTCTAAACCAAGAAATTAGTGCAAGAAATCGATTTGGTAAGTTAGAAGTGAGGCTGCAATGAAAGAAGAGAGACTAGCACTGACTTTCCCATGATTAATCTCTGGGTGTGCTATGTCTGCAAGCTCTCCCTCTCAGGACCAGCTGCAGATGGCAAATATCCAGCCAGGGACAGAAAACCTCTTGTGAGAGAGATATGAGAAGGCAGGAGTAATAAAGCTCATCTTGTCTGTCAGGAAGAGGCTCAGGGAATAATATAAACTCTGTAGACTCAACTTTCATATGAGAAAAGAGGAAGATTTCAGTAAAAATCTCCAACCTTCCCTTTGTGAAAATCCCTTGATTCAATATTGGTCAAGGCAGCTAATTAAAGGAATAGTTCACCCAAATAAGAAAATTCCAGCAACTAAAAATAAAAAAGAATACAGGTTTGGAACGAAATAAGGGTGCATAAATAATGAACACATTTTCATTGTTTTAGCATTTTAATTTCACCCTGAGAAAGCTTCTTTCACCAAAAAAGAGTTCAGAGTTACTGAGAATTTTTTTTAAAAATAAATCCTGAACCCCACTGAGTGAATAGGAACAATTCTCATTAGCCCTCTGGCTCCTTTGCATTAGCCCGGTTACTACGTAATCTATGGGCCCATTGAGGAACACTGAGTTGTGAAATGAGTTGATCAAGCTAATTAAAGGACTGATTAGCCTCTCGTTAGCAGGGGCAAGCGTGGGAGGGCAGTTTGGAAGAAACAAGAAAAAGATCAGCGTAAAGGAGAAGGAGATTCTAAGGTAAACGAAATGAGGTAGCACCAACAGTATGGCTTGTTTGCTAGCATGTAGGCCTATAGCTTAATGGACTCGACCAAAGGGGCCAATCTGCCATGCTTAACTGTGGTGCGGTAATGCATTTTAAATAGGACCTCCCGTTGAAGTAAGAGCCATCAGATAGCAGGGTCAATAACATGCTGCAGTGGGAATGCAGTTATATTCTAAAATGGCTTTAAAGCACCATGAGACTCATAACACAAAGGGGGAAAAAGCTATTTAAGCCAGCCTAAGCTGGTATGCCAGCAAGACCACCATGGCCAGGTTGGGTCAAAAGATATACATTCTTAAAGCGGCCAAGAACCGCAAACCAACACACAAAAAAAATTCCCAGTAGGGTGGGATTCTGATTACATCGTACTGTGATATGCAAAATGGAACATGACTCCAGCTCTGGTAAAATAATTATAAAAAATATAATGAGAATGAGAGAATTTAATTTTGGTGTGAACTATCCCCTTAATTCCCAGGCTGGTTCAGCCTAGTTTATGATGGTTTAATGTAGGACTAGCTGGTGAACCAGCACAGCCACGATGTTTACAGCTGGCAAAGCTGGACCAGCAAGGTTTTTTTATTTTCATTTTTGTTTTTGTGATGCTGATTGAACAAGGAAATCTTGCTGGCTGAGTCAGTAAAGAAAATTTGTTGGAACACCAGCATCTTCTGCCCCAGCATATAAAGCAACATGCGCTGGTGACCAGGTATGATGTTTTCTTTTTTGCACTACCTATACAAACAGATATATTCTTGAAGGAGGTGAGTCTTGGATTTTATGCCTGCAGATTGAGAGGGATTGTTTTCCATTAGGAATAATTGTATTCTATCAGTTGAATGGGGATTATCGGAGTGAATGCATAACCAGGGTATGACCAGAACATACAGAGTGTGTAAACAGAAGTTTCTATGTCTTAGAGAGCATTACCTGTGATTTTTCATTTCATTTTTTTTTTTACCATAAAATGTATGGGAAAAAGCCTGCAGTTTTATAATGCAGTACTTTTAAGTCAATTTTTGCATACAGTAAAGCCCTGTTTCTAAACTCGCCTTAATCTGTGCTGCTACATCTATCAATGGAATTAGCACGATGCTGTCTCACAACCTCTCTCAGTATGCCTTGAGGATGGATCCTGAATAACTCACACGGCTCCATGCATCCATATTCTCATTTCACTCCTGATTTCTACTTTGGCTTAGGGGACATCAATCTGACCTGGGTATACGCATGAACACAGAAAGCTGCCATTGCAGATATATATATATTAAAAATATAATCCCATTCTACCATATCAAACACCTTTTCGGCGTCAAGTGAGATGACAGTGACCGGAATCTGATCATTCGCCATTGACCACGTGATATTGATGAGATGCCTGATGTGATCAGAAGAGCTGTGGCGCCCAATAAATCCCACCTGATCTATATGTATAAAAGATGTTATAACTTTACTTAATCGGTTAGCCAACATTTTTGACAATATTTTTACGTCTAGCTGGATCAAGGAAATTGGATGGTAACTCTTACACTCGCTTGAGTCTTTGTCCTTTTTAAGAATCAGATTGATCTGGGCTTGTGTCATGGTTAGCTGAAGCTTTCCATTCTTTAATGATTCCGTATAAACTTCTAGCAAAAGTGGAACCAGTTCTGTAGCATAAGATCTAAAAAATTCTGCGGCAAAGCCATCTGGCCCCGGAGACTTGCCTAGAGGCAAGGCATTAATTACCTACCAAGCTCCTCCAAGGTTTTTTCAGAATCAAGAGATCTGTTGTGTTCAGTTGTCAGTTTAGGGAGATCTAATGGTTCCACAAAGTTTCTAATATCTTCATCAGAAGACGAAAATGTGGAACAATAGAGATCAAGATATAATTCTTTAAAAGCATTATTAATATCAGTGGCCAAGGTAAATATTTAACCACCAGCAGATTTCACTGAGGGAATGGTAGAAAAAGACTCTCTCTGCTTTATATATCTAGCCAAATGCTTCCCTGCCTTATCTCCGACTCAAAGTATGACTGTCTTGCTCTGAATACCCAAAACTCCACCTTCCACAACAAAATAGTATTATATCTCAACTATATTTGTATTTCAATCTGGTCAATTCTCTGAGGTCATCAGATGACATATGGCACTTTAGCTCTGCCTCGGCACCTTTACTATTCCTTTCCAGTTCCAAAGGAATGCTTTGGATTTTTTGGTAAATGAGGCAAACATTATGACCCGACCCCTAAGAACTGCCTTAAGTGCCTCCCAAGCAATGCCCACAGAGGATACTGAGAACCAGATGGTCTCCATATAAACATTGATTTCAGCCTTTAACATTTGTTGGAATTCAGGATTCTGCAAAAGGGACACATTAAAGCGCCAACTATGTGATTTCTTTTTCTCCGTATGTGGCAACATCTCTAAACTCACCAGGGTGTGATCTGAGACAAAGATGTTTCCAATTGAGCAATCAACAACAGATGAAACGAGGAACTTAGATGTTTAAAAAAAATCTATTCTACAATAAATCTTATGGACTGATTAAAAAATTGATAGTCCCTACCAGATGGGTTCAAAAGTCGCCAAATATCTGCAAGACCAAGATTTTTACACATCCTGTGAAGCGTCAATGTTACTCTAGGGGGCTTACACACTTTTGCTTCACTATGATCATGGACTGAGTCCATCAAAAGATTAAAGTCTCCTCCCAATATTATATTGAGAGGTGCCAGTGGCTTGCAGCATCCATTCAAGATCTATAAAAAGCCCTGATCATCAGCGTTAGGTGCATAAATATTAGCCAAAATCAACCTTTGCCCCTGAATTTCTGCTAAAACAATAATAACTCTTCCTAATTTATCATTATTCTGTTTGAGACTGTCACAGTCTGTCTCCCTTGTGTTTCCTAGAACTCTTATTTTGAAGTGTTTCCCCCAGACTACGTTACCCAGTATGCACTGCCCTCATCTCTGCCATCTATTCCTAATTGTTCTCACCTGTTTTCCATTCCCTCATTAGCTCTTGTTTGTATAAATACCCTTTAGTTTTTGCATTTCTTTGTCAGTTCTAGTTTGTTGTTGTTTTGAGTTCCCATTTGTTGTTTGAATGTCATCATTTATAAAATAAATAAAAAAAAAAAATTATGTAAAGCCTGCACAGCCTGCACAGCCTGCACATAGATCCTACGTCTCCTGTCTCATTTCAGCAACCATTCGTTACAGAAGAACTGGCCCAACATGGATCTAGCGGCTGTCCGTATTCTGCTTCTCAAGCAAAGGGACCATCCAGTTGAGGATCACACCCGTGAGTTCTTAGAACTAATTAATTTAGTGCACTTTCCAGACCACTCTCTGGTGGGATTCTTACGGACAGGTCTGAATAGTGCACTGAATGAACTGACGCCTCCGGCTTATCCTCACTGGATGCTTGGTGAATATGTTGAGAAGACTCTGGAACCTTTCACAGTGGATTATGGCGGGAACCCTGGGCCAAAACCTGCATCCATGACTTCTTGCTCCAAGCCTTCCATGGCTCCTTGCTCCAAGCCTTCCACACCTCCTGACCCTTTCCCCGCTCACTGACCATCTCCCAGGCCTCCAGACCCTGTCTCCGCTCTGTGGCCGCCGACCAGGACTCCTGATCCAGTCCTGGCTCTGTGGCAGCCTCCCAGGCCTCCGGACCCAGTCCCGGCCCTGTGTCTGCGTCCCAGGCCTCCTAACCCTTTCCCCGCTCATTGACTCCCTCCCAGGCCTCCTGACCCTGTCCCCACTCTGCGGCGACCTCCCAGGCCTCCCGATTCTATCCCACAATGGTGTGGTTCTTCGAAGTAATCCTTCCTTTTCTCATGTTACGCTCGCCTCGCGTAACACGAGATCTTTATCAGATGATCTCAGAAATTTGGCCATAATTGATCGGGGCCTGTCTCCCTCAGTGGATCTCCGAGCCGTAACTCTGTGAGCATGTCAAGCAGACTCAGAAAGAGCCCATCCAGAAATTTCACCATATCTTTATCAGTAGCAGCTTCAGCTTGAGCATGTAAGTGTCTTTTAATGTCTCCAGAGCCCGAGGATTTTGAAATCTTTGACATATTGTCTTCCTGGAACAGTCAAGAATCTAAGTGCATCAAATCTCACCGGTTTATGACATAAAAAGTATTAAAACTAGCAAAGTGCGCAGAGCTCATCATTCACATGTCCGACCCTCGCATGGTGCCAGGCAACTCAAAGATCTATATTTAACAAATCAGGAACAGGACATATTGGAGCTACGTTACATACAACACAAAGGTCATCTTTAGTTTTAAGGCCACTAAACTCAGTTTAGTAGTTAGCTCTAACAAATGTGGAAATTTTTACATTTTAGTTTTCTTTTAGGATTTTAAAACAAAAATATTTTAAAATTCTTCCCAGATTAATATGCAGACTATTACTAAGCCATTTGTATGTTGATTTCACTTTGGCCAATGAAAGACTGGGAAAGTGTTTAAAAAACCTTTTTTTAAAACATTATTTTTGCAATTCGGTTTGGTGCAGCAATACACACTCCACCCTTTCAGAAATGTTATACAAAAAAAGTATTTAAAAATTACAAATGAAAGGTATATTATTATGATGTGAGAGAACACAGGACTATAACAATATACATGATACAATGATAGAAGAAAATGACATGTATTTCAGCAGAATCACATTTTGTTGTGATGTGCACATTATGGGCACCAAAATGAACACATACAGACACACACACAAACATACGCACACACAACAAAGACAGAAATCAAAGACAGTTTACCTTTGACGATGAGTTCAGCGAAGTTGGAGACGCCAGAGCCTCTGGAGGATTGTGTGACGCAGCGGTACAGGTCCTGCTCTGGCTTCTGGACGTCCTCTAGCTGAAAGGACACTGCAAAGCGATTGCGACCCAAGTGCTTGACAGAAGCACCTGACAACACTTCGCCATTATGCCGCTTAAGAAGAAGAAAAACCAGGCACAATATATTAGCCTACTCACCAAGCACATGCTGTCAAGTGCTTATATAAACATGGATTGAGCCAAGAACTAGTTCTTTCTGGTTTGCTAGCCTTTGTGGAAACAGAATTTATAGAGGGATAGAGACAATTTAAAAATACAAAAATACATTTGCCCAATTGCATTACTTCTGGAAGATGAAATAACACCAATTACACCAATTATTCTCCTTACGCTAAAAAAAGTATTAACAGAAAATGGCAAATATGAAAGAATACTGGGTCTCATTAATAATTTGTGTAAGCATAAATTGTGTGTTAAAGTATGTTTGCAGATACTTTCATGCAGACATCCAGAATAATCAATAAGTTTGCACTGAATTTGGGTAAAAAAACTCAAACCCCATGAAATCACAAAAAATAAATGTATACTGTATGTATGTATATATGCACAGTACACACTAATATATACATATATATATATATATATATACCAATCAGCCACAACATTTAAACCATCTGCCTAATATTGTGTAGGTTCCCCTCGTGCCACCAGAACAGCATTTTGAGATTATATTCTTCCCACCACAATTGAGTGGTTTTCTGAGTCACCGTAGACTTTGTCAGTTAAAACCAGTCTGGCCATTCTCTGTTGATCTCTCTCATCAACAAGGCATTTCCATCCACAGAACTGCCACTCACTGGATGTTTTTGTTTTTTTGGCACCATTCAGAGTAAATTGTAGAGACAGTTGTTTTGCGTGAAAATCCCAGGAGATCAGCAGTTATAGAAATACTCAAAACAGCCAGAAGTTTACATACACCTTAGCCAAATACATTTATACTCAGTTTATCACAATTCCTGACATTTAATCATATAAAACTTTCCCTGTCTTAGGTCAGTTAGGATCTTTATTTTAAGAATGTGAAATGTCAGAATAACAGTAGAGAGAATTATTTATGTATTTTATTCCTTTCATCACATTCCCAGTGGGTCAGAAGTTTACATACACTTTGTTAGTATTTTGTAGCATTGCCTTTAAATTGTTTAACTTGGGTCATTTGGCCCATTCTTCCAGAAAGAACTGGTGTAATTGAGTCAGGTTTGTAGGCCTCCTTGCTCGCACACGCACTTTCAGTTCTGCTCACAAATCAGACTGAGGTCAGGGCTTTGTGATGGCCACTCCAATACCTCGACTTTGCTGTCCTTAAGCCATTTTGCCACAATCTTGGAGGTATATTTGGGGTCATTGTCCATTTGGAAGACCCATTTGCGACCAAGCTTTAACTTCCAGGCTGATGTCTTGAGATGTTGCTTCAATGTATCCACATAATTTTCCTTCTTCATGATGCCATCTATTTTGTGAAGTGCACCAGTCCCTCCTGCAGCAAAGCACCCCCACAACATATGCAGCCACCCCCTGTAACGTATTCCCTGTTTTTGAGCTTAGACTTTTGTTTTGAAATTCTTGTTTAGTTCCCCATTTCTGTTTCCTGTTAGTTTTGTAGTCCTTTGTAGTTTATTTTCATGATTGGTTTCACCTGATTGTTTTCCCCTGGTGTTCCTCATTCCCTTGTTTGCCCTTGTGTATTTAAGCCCTTGTTTCCCCTGGTTGCTTTGTCAGTCTTCATTTGTGTTGTCATGTTCTGTGCCTTGTGTTTTGATAAATTTTATTCTGAGTAAATTTGTTTATCTTTTGTTTCATTTAAAAGCTGCCATTAGATCCTCATTCCTCATCTGCCTCGTCACACCCCCATGCTTCACGGTTGGGATGGTGTTCTTCAGCTTGCAAGCCTCACCCTTTTTCCTCTAAACATAAAGGTCATTATGGCCAAACAGTTACATTTTTGTTTCATCAGACCACAGGAAATTTCTCCAAAAAGTAAAATCTTTGTCCCCATGTGCAATTGCAAACTGTAGTCTGGCTTTTTTATGGTGTGTGACAGGGCAGGGCCGGGTAGTGATTATACACACCCAGACCCTTATCAGGCTAATTAAGCCATGAGAGGGATACAGGCCGATTGCGGACGGTGGTGCGACAAGAGAGAGATCGTTTACGGACTTGTCCGTCGTGTGTGTGTGTGTGTTTGTCTTTAAAATATTGTTTATATCGCCAAGCCGGTTCTCGCCTCCTCCTTTCCATTGAACTGCTTTACACTGATGCCGAAATCCGACAGGTCTTACTACACTGTTACAGGAAGTAACCCCCCCATTTTTTATATTTCTGTTTCCCTCCCCTTGTCCCCGCCCTCATTCAGGTAGACGGGGATGACCTGCTGGCAGACGGGGCTTAGGGCACGCCCTCCCCCAAGGAAAGAGGGGGTGGTATGTACGTCATGCCGGGGGCTCCCCTGCCTGAGAGAACGAGGGAGGAATGTGACAGGAATGTGACATTAAAATATTGTTTATATCGCCAGGCCAGTTCTTGCCTCCTCCTTTCCATTGAACCACTTCACATGGTGGTTTGGAGCACTGGCTTCTTCCTTACTGAGCAGCTTTCAGGTTAAATCGATATAGGACATGTTTTACTGTATATATAGAAACTTGTTGACCGGTTTCCTCCAGCATCTTCACAAGGTCCTTTGCTGTTGTTCTGGGATTGATTTGCACTTTTCATACCAAACTACGTTCATCTCTAGGGAGACAGAATGCGTCTCCTTCCTGAGTGGTATGATGGCTACGTGGTCCCATGGTGTTTATACTTGCATACTATTGTTTGTACAGATGAATGTGGTACCTTCAGGCATTTGGAAATTGCTCCCAAGGATGAACCAGACTTTTTCCACATTTTGTTTTCTGAGGTCTTGGCTGATTTCTTTTGATGTTCCCATGATGTCAAGCAAAGAGGCACTGAGTTTGAAGGTAGGCCTTAAAATACATCCACAGGTACACCTATTCAATTCAAAAATGCAATTCAATACACCTATCAATTGGCTAATTGCCTAAAATCTTGCCATCCTTTTCTGTAAATTTCCAAGCTGCTTAAATGCATAGTTAACTTAGTGAATTTAAACTCCTGACCCACTGGAATTGTGATATAGTCAATGAAAAGCTAAATAATCTGTCTGTAAACAATTGTTGGAAAAATTACTCATGTCATGCACAAAGTAGATGTCCTAAATGACTTGCCAAAACTATAGTTTGCTAATATAAAATCTGTGGAGTGGTTAAAAAATGTGTTTTAATAACTTCAACCTAAGTCTCTGTAAACTTCTGACTTCAATTGTATGAATGTATATTTGTGTGTTTACAGTGTGTGTGTATATGTGTATATATATATATATATATATATGACTTCAATGTATGTTGAGAGGGGAGAAATGAAAATGGAGACAAAATACAGGTTGGACATCAAAGTGTCATTCATACAAATAATAAAAAAAGCCTCCGAAATCCTATACATGTCTGAGTGTTGGAAATGCTACGTGGAGCTTGTTGAAACCACACAAAACCACATTTGATAACAGCAACCTTTCACTCTGACTCAGGTAATTTAAGCGAGACACTGGTGTGAATAGCACACATCCACGATGTCAACACATTCCTTTTTCCCCACACTGAATAGTGAGGACACAAAATGAATGCTGAGAGTGCACTCTTAAGAATGGCAAGCACTCGTGAAGGAGGTCTGTGGTTGCTACACAGATACGTGTGTTTGTTTATTATGAGGCTGCTGAAGTGTTTAGGCTTTCAATGTGGCTCAAGACCACACAAATCAAACCTGAACATAGTGATAATGTGTTGGGAATGGCTGCAATTTTAAGGGTAATATAAAACAAAGTGAACCTTGCAATCATACGGTTCAGAGTGCTCGGCACTGTCTTTTATTCAACCTAGTAATCAAATTCAGTGAACTGCCAGGCAGGAGAACACATAAAATGGTGCGAGATAAGCATTAAAAGTGCTGCGGATGATCCGTTTGCACAAAACATGGCATGCAGGACAGATCTGTCCATTTACTGGCAAACCTTGGCATTGTTTCCATGATTAACCATCATATTCTTTTGAAATTTAGCCTAAAGAGTCCTAAAGACATCAATGGTGTACAGTATGTGTAAAATAAACAAAAAAATGCATTGTAAATAGGGATGTCCCGATCCGATACCTGGATCGGTATCGGCTTTGATGCTGACGTTTTTAGACGGATCGGGTATCAGTCCGACGAGCCTAACCCAAATACGATACGGTGTGTTAATCATGTTCGTTACTGTCAAGCTCAATACATGACATAAAAGAACCATTAAAGCAGTTCATATGACACGTGCATTTTATTTAAAGCCACTTGAAGATGCGCGATAGCTCTGTGAATGTTTAATACGTAAACATACATTTATATTATATATAAATATGATATATTTAGCCTTCACGTGTGCACAATATTTGAGTGCTACAAACGAATAACATTTTAGATGTAGATGCTCAGCAGATCAGTTCACTTATAATATAGACTTAGAACAGCACAGGAGGTGCATTTTACCAGAATTTAAATAAGAAGTGAATAAAAAGCGCGAGGGTTTCAAAGTTAAAGCTGTCACGGAGAGACTCACAGAGGCAGATATATAAACTCAGTAGCAGGGTTTATTGAGCAGAGGATTGAAACAGTGATGTAAAACTTGAGTAAATCCAGTTGAGCAGAGGGGCAAACAGCAGGTGAGTAATATCCAGACAGTGTGTAGACACAATGAAAGAGATAACAACAATTTTATGATACTTGCAGGCAATAATGAAGACACAGGTATGTTTGACATAGTAGAAAGTTCTGGAGTCTCAGAGATACTATCGATGAGAACAGGCAAAGTGTGTGTGTGTGTGTGTAAGCGGGGTATTTATGCAGTCTTTCATTAGCCACTAATGATATGCAGGTGCGTGTAATCAGAACTCAGGGAGTGCTGCGACACAGTGACGAAATTTGCACAATTGAGTTATATTACTATTATAATATATTACTATTATCATTTGTTTACAAATGATAATATTATTTAAGTTGAATGGGTTCCAAAAAGTGACTGTGTGAATGAAAAGTGAGCTGATATCTTACAACTAAGTTGAACAAAAGTCCAGATACAAATTAAAAAAAAGTTTTTGCCAAAATTTCTACGTATTATACTGAATTCCTGTTCATTTTGCTGCTACATTATCCAGTATACCAGTTAATAATAAAGTGTTTCTTAATAAGCTATACATTTATATTGAAATAATGTGTAGTTTGAGGTGTGTGCTTCTTTACATATTAAAGAGTAACCCAATTATTTCCACACAATAACATAAAGATATTATAAACTGATTATGCACAAAAAAAAACACTGGTATCGGACTTCCGATATCGGAATCGGATCGGAAGTGGAAAAAGTGGTATCGGGAGATCCCTAATTGTAAATAAACCTTTTAATTTCCTTTGAAATATTTTTTATGTAAATTTTTTATAATTTCAAAAGGAAGATAAACGTCTAGGTTACGTATGTAACCTCCGTTCCCTGATGGAGGGAACGAGACGTTGTGTCAGAGAAGCGACACTAGGGGTCTCTCTTGAGCCCGATATTCACCTCTGAACTATGAAAAAGGCCAATGAGAGTTGGCAACCAGTATTTGCATGTCCTGCCCCGGACATACGGGTATTTAAGCGCGCAAATACGGGAGATCATTCAGGATTTTTCTGAGGAGCCGAAATGGTCCGCCACAACAGTGGCTCGGCTCAGCGACGTGGCAGGGGAGACACAACGTCTCGTTCCCTCCATCAGGGAACGGAGGTTACATACGAAACCTAGACGTTCCCCTTCTGTCGCTCTCTCCACGTTGTGTCAGAGAAGCGACACTAGGGGTCCACTTATAAAAGCGCCACGCACTGAGCCGTGTACGTGAACTGCTGATACAGGAGCGAGCAGGTATTCTTACGTGCAGGACGACCAACTGTATCAGGCTGCATGTACCCTTCCCCAATGCCCTATTTAAGCCATCAGGATTCCTTATCGTTACCATGGAGGGGGGAACAAGGTGCTGGCCGCCAACCTGGGAACGGGCCAAGCCTGGCCGGGCCTCTTTTCTCTCTATGTTTCTCGCATAGAGCAACTTAGGCCGGGGCCCTTACACGCATTGAGGGAAGGGGGTCTTAGCCCTTATTCAGGGCGGAGAAGACCCTGCGGAGGCCACGCCTACCCGAGAGGGGAGGCAAGTTTAAGTGGCAAAACCATCAGAGGCCTGACTTAGGGCCTATGTGGAAAAGTCGGTGCGGTGGTGGATCCAGCCTATAGAGGGGGAACATACAGCACGGCAGCCGAGGCAGCCATGACTGCCTAAGGGAAACACGGAGTCAGCTCGCCAGAGGGGACAGAACCGTGGTGTTACACACAGGGGAGTCCGAAGGAGGCCTTACCTGTGGAGCACCTATACCAGTACAGGGTAGCTTACGGTACCGCGAGTGGCTTGGGTCAGCGAGTTCCTCCGCTGAACTGCGACCCACGAGGGCTAGGGAGGAATCGACCAGTGTCCCAAACCTGAGATCTCCTGGGAATGAAGGCACCTTTTCCCTGGTTAGGGGAAGGGTGCTAGGTGCAAGCGATTCACCTGGTCAGATCGTGGGCGTGCCACCGAAGTTCTCACGGGCTCAGTACCTGAGAGAACACGGACGATACTGACTCAACTCGGAGATTGTAGAATCTGCAAAAGTGTTAGGTGTTGCCCAGCCCACTGCTCTACAAATGTCTGCTAGGGCAGTGCCCCTAGCCAGTGCCCATGAGGACGCAACACTCCTGGTGGAGTGAGCTCGGACCCGCAAGGGGGGGGCACGGCCTGGGTGTGATAAGCCAGGGAAATGGCGTTGACAACCCAGTGGGCGAGTCTCTGCTTGGAGACAGCATTCCCTTTCTGCTGTCCCCCAAAGCAGACGAAGAGCTGCTCAGAGCGTCTAGTGCTCTGTGTGCGGTCCAGATAAAAAAGTACAGCACATACTGGACACATCAGTGAAAGGGCTGGGTCTGCCTCCTCCCGGGGCAGCGCTTGCAGGTTCACTACCTGATCCCTGAAGGGCGTGGTAGGAACCTTGGGCACATAGCCGGTCGCGGTCTTAGGATCATGAAAGTATCTGCCGGACCGAACTCCAGGCAAGCGTCGCTAACAGAGAACACATGCAGGTCCCCGACCCTCTTGATGGAAGCGAGCGCGATCAGCAGGGCAGTCTTGAGAGAGAGGGCCCTGAGTCCAGCTGAGTCAAGCGGCTCAAAGGGGGGTCTCTGGAGGCCCGTAAGGACAACCGAGAGATCCCAGGAGGGGAACAGGTTAGGCCGGGAGGGAGTTATCCTCCGGGCACCTTTTAGGAATCTGACGATTAAGTCGTGCTTACCAAGAGACTTGCCGTCTACCGTGTCGTGGAGGGCCGCGATAGCGCCGACATACACCTTGAGGGTGGAGGGGGACAGCCTCCTCTCCAGCCTCTCCTGAAGAAACACGAGCACTGACCTAACTGCACACTTCTGCGGGTCTTCGGCTCTGGAAGAACACCAGTCCGCGAACAGACGCCACTTCAGAGCGTAGAGATGCCTGGTAGAGGGGGCTCTGTCTTGATTGATTGTATCTATGACGGTCGGTGGTAGGCCGGCTAGATCTTCCGCATCCCATCCAAGGGCCAGACGTGGAGGTTCCAGAGGTCTGGGTGCGGGTGCCAGAGCGTGCCCCGTCCCTGAGAAAGAAGGTCCTTCCTCAGGGGAATCCGCCAGGGAGGGGCTGTCGTGAGGAGTGTGAGGTCCGAAAACCAAGTCCGGGTAGGCCAGTAGGGGGCTACCAGAGTGACTTGCTCCTCGTCCTCCCTGACCTTGCATAGCACCTGTGCAAGAAGGCTCACTGGGGAAATGCGTACTTGCGCAGCCCCGTGGGCCAGCTGTGTGCCAGCGCATCTGCCCCGAGGGGAGCCTCTGTCCGGGCATACCAGAGCGGGCAGTGGGAGGTTTCTTGGGAGGCAAACAGGTCTACCTGGGCCTTGCCGAACCGGTCCCAAATCAGCTGGACAGACTGGGGGTGGAGTCTCCACTCTCCGCCGGGCAAGCTTTGTCTTGACAGCGCGTCCGCCATCACATTGAGGTTGCCGGGATGTGAGTGGCGCGCAGTGACTCCAGTCGCTGCTGACTCCATAGGAGGAGACGACGGGCGAGCTGTGACATGTGGAGGGAGCGTACTCCGCCTTGGCGGTTTATGTAGGCTACGACCGTGGTGCTGTCTGTCCTGACTAAGATGTGTTTGTGCCGAATTAACAGAAGAAACTTCTGCAGGGCCAGAAAAACAGCCAGCAGCTCTAGGCAGTTGATGTGCCAGCGCAGCGGCCTCGGTTCCACCGGCCTGCGGCTGCGCGCCCGTTGCACACGGCGCCCAACCCAATTTGAGGCGCCGGTCGTGACCAGAACACGCCGGGACACCTGCTGCAAGGGTACTCCAGCCCTTCGAAAGCAAAGGTCTGTCCAGGGTTTGAAGGTCTGGTGGCAGGCAGAGGTAACTTTACGTTGTGCGTGCCGCGGCGCCATGCTCGCCTCGGGACTCGAGTCCGAGCCAGTGCTGAAGTGGTCTCATATGCATCAACCCCAGCGGCGCGGCCGCCGCGGAGGATGCAATATGCCCCAGGAGCTGTTGGAAACGTTTTAGCGGGACCACGCCGCTTGACTTGAAGGAAGCGAGGCATTTCAGCACTGACTGAGCACGCTCGTTGGAGAGACGTGCTGTCATTGAGACTGAGTCTAACTCCAGACCGAGAAAAGAGATGCTCTGGACCGGGGAGAGCTTGCTCTTTCCCATTTGACCTGAAGCCCCAAACGGCTGAGGTGCTTGAGCACCTGGTCTCTGTGTGCGCATAGTAACTCTCGAGCGTGAGCCAGTATGAGCCAGTCGTCGAGGTAATTGAGTATGCGTATGCCGGCTACTCGGAGCGGGGCAAGAGCTGCCTCTGCGACTTTCGTGAAGACGCGAGGGGACAGAGACAGGCCGAAGGGGAGGACTTTGTACTGATACGCCTGACCGTCGAACGCGAACCAAAAGAAGGGTCGATGTCGAGGGCAAATTGAGACGTGGAAGTACGCGTCCTTCAGGTCTACCGCTGCGAACCAATCTAGATGCCGGACGCCAGATAGAATTTGTTTCTGGGTGAGCATTTTGAACGGAGTTTGAACAAGGTCCGATTGAAAACTCGCAAGTCCAAGATCGGTCGTAAGCCGCCGCCTTTCTTGGGTACAACAAAGTAAGGGCTGAAGAAACCCTTCTTCATTTCGGTTGGAGGGACAGGCTCTATCACGTCCTTTAATAGAAGGGAGGCGATTTCTTCACGCAGGGAATGGGCATGTTGGCCGTGTACTGCGGAAAAATGTACGCCCACGAAGGGGGGGCGGAGACCTGGCAAACTGAATTGCGTAACCGAGTCGAATGGTCCGGCGCAGCCAGCGTGACGGGTTGGGCAGTGAAAGCCACGCCTCTAAACTCCGTGCTAGGGGCACCAAAGCGACGGGTTTTTTGGACGTACCCGGCGGGGCTTCGCAGCGGTGAGGAACAGGTAACGTGGCATCGGGAGGCAACTTGGCGTTCCGAGGCTCTGGTGCTGAGAATAAACTCAAAGCACTTACCTTGCTCCGCGCACCGGCAGGGGCGGGTTCGTGACTGAGGAGGAGGTCTGATGCTGGCGTCCTCTGGACTCGTCTGAACCGCCCGCCGGTGAACAGTCGTGGGGCTGAAGGCGGGACACCACGCCCATGGAGCCGGGACTGTTGAGGCCTGAAAGCAGAGTGCCGTGAGAACGGCATTTGCGGGCCATATGCCCCAGAGACAAAGGAAATAACTCTTTTATTGAGAATTTGGGTACCGCAGCCCCCATTAAGGGGTGCGGCAATTGAAAAAACAAAGGATTCTCCTCCCGGCCCTCCACCGGGGGACGGAGCGGTCTAACCACCTCCGGAGCTAACTTCTTGGACTCTGGGTGCGATGTCTCAGGAGCGCCTGGGAGCCTTCCGGGTCCTCGAGGGGGTCCGTGAGACAGGGGCGGCGCTTCCGCGGTTTGCTCGACGCTGGGGCTGAGAGCTGGGCCCGGGTTGAGGCGGAGCAGGAGCTTGTCTTCTAGCCACGGGAGGACGCCCTAGGCGAGCAGACGGGGCATGGGCCGTGGCGGCAGGCTTGCGGCGAGGCATGATGTGAAAGATGGCCTCCGTCTGCTTCTTTACCGTGGAGAACTGCTGGGCAAAGTCCTCGACGGTGTCGCCGAAGAGGCCGAACTGGGAGACAGGGGCATTGAGGAAGCGAGTCTTGTCGGCTTCACGCATCTCGACCATGTTCAGCCACAGTTAACGTTCCTGGACCACTAGCGTGGCCATCGCCTGCCCGAGCGCTTGCGCTGTGACCTTCGTCGCTCTCAGGGCGAGGTCGGTCGCTGAGCGCAGTTCCTGCAGCGTGTCGGGATCAGGGCCACCCCCGTACATGTTGCGAAGTGCCTTGGCTTGGTGGACCTGCAGGAGAGCCATGGCATGCAGGGCGGAAGCGGCGCGTCCGGTGGCGCTGTAGGCCTTCGCTGTCAGCGAGGAGGTTGCTCTACAGGTCCGGGAAGGGAGTACAGGGCGACCTCGCCAGGTGGTAGGGGTACCGGGGCATAGATGGATCGCAACCGCCCTATCCACCTGGGGAATCGAGGCGTACCCGTGGCGTGCTCCGCCGTCGAGGGTGGCGAGGGCGGACGAGCCTGTGGTGGTGTGACGAGTGGAGAGGGGTGCTCTCCACGAAGACGTCAGCTCGTCATGCAATTCCGGGTAAAACGGAACCGGGGGGAGGCTGTGAGCGGCGCGCAGACCCCAGGAACCAGTCATCCAGCCGTGATGGCTGTGGGGAGGATGGAGGGTTCCAATCCAAGCCCACGCTGTTGGCTGCCCGGGAAAGCATGTCGGACATCTGTGCGTCAGCCTCAGCCTGGGCGTGCAAGCCCGAAGGCGGCAGCCCAGGGGAGTACACTGCATCAGATGCCGCGCCCTCCGATGTCGCGGCGAGCTCATCGGCTTCCATCGCAAGAGGGTCGGCTGACTGGCTGTGAGCGAGTCGCCGCCGCCTCGAGCACGGACGGGAATCAACGAGCGTGCTGGGGCGCGGGTGGTCCGAGGGGGCGTACCTGGCAGAGCTGCACCCGCAGCCATCCCCAAATCGCCTCCATCACCAGCCGCATCGTCCTCAATCCCGTGGGAAGAAGGAGCAATACAGGGGGCGGCTGGAGTGGCTTGCTCATGGTTGTAAGCAAGCCGCGACCGCAACGTTGTCATGGTCATGTTCTCGCAGTGAGAACATGAACCATCCACAAACGCAGCCTCGGTGTGATCGCTACCCAGACACACGAGACAGCGCCTGTGGCCGTCGGAAGCGGAGAGCACTCAACCGCATCCAGAAACAACACAGGGGCGAACGGCATCTTTATAAAGACGCGTCCTTAAAAGGACGTTCAACGCCGCTGTGTTTTGCTCTTTTAGAGGAAATTACTCTTTTAAATAAAATCACTCTTTTAGGGAAAAAACTTGTGAGAGTTTTTAAATCTGCACTGTCGATGCACCCAGGGGCAGGAATGCACAGCCGTGCAAACAGGAGAAAGCCGGTGTTGTGCGCCGTGGAATCCAACAGTTATGCAGCAGAGGGATGACAGGAACTCGGTATGTAGTATGCAGCAGTTGCAGACACGACCATCGGCTCCGAAGAAATTTTCTGAATGAACTCCCGTATTTGCGCCGCTTAAATACCCGTATGTCCGGGGCGGACATGCAAATACTGGTTGCCAACTCTCATTGGCCTTTTTTCATAGTTCAGAGGTGAATATCGGCGCTCAAGAGAGACCCCTAGTGTCGCTTCTCTGACACAACGTGGAGAGAGCGACAGAAGGGGAACGCAACTCTAACCATGTCCTAATCACAACCTAGAAGACAGATGTGATTAAAGTTTACCCATCTGTTGTGTCATTCACTTTTCAAAAATGTGATAAAAGTGACAAAAATGTTATTCAATATACTGTAGTAGCATTGTTTCTGTATGAGGTCAACATGATGCCAGCAAAAACATTCTGTCCAAATATACAATTAGGAGTGTACCACTACAAAATGTTAACTAATCAGAGAATCTTAGCAGTAGAAAATGCACTGCATTATTTACTATTTCTTATCTGAATATTATTTGGGGTCTCGTAGATCCCAAACATAACTGATGTCTTTTGTTTCATGAAGGATGCTTGAAGCATGATATCAATTTAAATGTATAATCAGTTCTCATAAGATTATGAAAAGAAAGTATTAATCTGATACTTGGATTTTAAGGATGTTTTTTAAGGCTATTAAAATAGCATTGTGGTCTATCAATCCCTCAAACAGAACAAGGCAGAAACTAGGCTTAAGTTGGTATTGCTGGTCCCACTAATATGTACCAACATTAAAATACACACACAATGCCAAGTATTTATGGTGTAACTGCATGTTTTTTCTGCTAAATTCCCACAAGATTCACATTTACTTCTACTGAGGTAGAGGTACTGTATGTATAGCTTTAAGAGTAGCGTTAGCGGTTAGAGGCTAGGGTAAGGGATGGGGTAGGTTTAGGTTTAGGGGTAAGGTTAACAGTGTAACTACTGATGAAATTAAATGCAGGTACTTTAAATGTATGTACAATGCAACAACATGTACATAGTTGAGTACATAAAAAGTACATAGTATCAAATGCTATAGTACACAGTAGTTAAAGACAGCTAATAAAAAGTGGGTCTGTACATCACAATGGAGGAAAACTAATATGTACTGACATTAAAATACACACAATACCAAGTTTTTTGTGTGTAAATACACGAGGTTCAGGTACTGTAAGTGTAGGTTTAGCAGTAGGGTTAGGCATTAGGGGTTAGGTTAAGGGTTGGGGTAGAGTTAGGTTTAGAGTTAGGGATAAGGTTAACAGTGTAATTATAGATGTAATTAAATGCAGGTACTTTAAATGAATGTACAATACAACAACTTGTAGAGTTAAAGTCAGAAGTTTACGTACACCTTAACCAAATACATTTAAACTCAGTTTTTCACAATTCCTGATATTTAATCAAAGAAAATATTCCCTGTCTTAGGTCAGTTAGGATCACTACTTTATTTTAAGTGAAGAATGTTAAATGTCAGAATAATAGTAGAGAGAATTATTTATTTCAGCTTTTATTCCTTTCATCACATTCCCAGTGGTTTGCATACACTTTGTTAGTATTTTGTAGCATTGCCTTTAAATTGTTTAACTTGGGTCAAACATTTTGGGAAGCCTTTCACAAGCTTCTCAAAATAAGTTGCTGGAATTTTAACCCATTCATCCAGACAGAACTGGTGTAACTGAGTCAGGTTTGGGTTAGGGTTAGGGTTTGTGATGACCACACCAATACCTTGACTTTGTTGTCTTTAAGCCATTTTGCCACAGACTTTGGAGGTATGCTTGGAGTCATTGTCCATTTGGAAGACCCATTTGCGATCAAGCTTTAACTTCCTGGCTTCCTACACCAGTCCCTCCTGCAGTAAAGCACCCCCAAACATGATCCTGTCACCCCCATGCTTCACAGTTGGGATGGTGTTCTTTGGCTTGCAAGCCTCGCCATTATTTCCTCCAAACATAACAATGGTCATTATGGCCAAACTGTTCAAAATTTGTTTCATCAGACCAGAGGACATTTCTCCAAAAAGTAATATCTTTGTCCCCATGTGTACTTGCAAACTGTAGTCTGGCTTTTTTATTGTGGTTTTGAAGCAGTGGCTTCTTCCTTGCTGAGCAGCCTTTCAAGTTATGTCGATATAGGACATGTTTTACTGTATATATAGATACTTGTCGACCTGTTTCCTCCAGCATCTTCACAAGGTCTTTTGCTGTTATTCTGGGATTGATTTGCACTTTCACAACAAACTACACTAATCTCTAGGAGACATAATGTGTCTCCTTCCTGAGCAATATGATGGCTGTGTGGTCCCATGGTGTTTATACTTGCATACTATTGTATGTACAGATGAACGTGGTACCTTCAGGCATTTGGATAATTGCTCCCAAGGATGAACCAGCTTAAAGAGCTCCACAATTTGTTTTCTGAGGTCTTTCTTTTAATTTTCACATGCTGTCAAGCAGATACACTGAGTTTGAAAGTAGGCCTTATAATACATCCACAGGTACACCTCCAAATTAGTACACCTCCTATCAGAAGCAAATTGACTAATTGTCAAAAGGCTTGACATAACTTTCTGGAATTTTACAAGCTGCTTAAATGCATAGTTAACTTGGTGTATGTAAACTTCTGGCCCACTGGAATTGTGATATAGTCAATTAAAAGTTAAACAATCTGTCAGTAAGCAATTGTTGGAAAATTACTCATGTCATACACAAAGCAACTGTCCTAAATTACTTGCTAAAACTATTGTTTGCTAATATGAAATCTGTGGATTTTATTGGTTATTGGTTTTAATGACTTAAACCTAAGTGTATGTAAACTTTTGACTTCAACTGTATGTATATAAAAATTACATTGTATCAAATGCTAGAGAACATAGTAGTTAAAGACATAAAAAAAAAACATCAAATATAAAGTGGGTCCATACATCACGATGGCGGTAAACAGTAGGAAAACATTCACATATAAGGGAAGTGAAGATTAAGAGTCATATATCTCCCACTGTGTTTAGAAGAGGAATGAACACTTCAGAAGGCTTGAGGACATTGATTATTGCAGAATCTTGAGACGATGTGACAGCTTGCAACCACAGGCATCTATCCTTGACCTTGAAATGTGACATAATCATTTGATGTAATTCCACCTCTGATGCAAAAACTTCAGCCTTCCAAAGACAGTAATCTGGATGCCAAAGCTGAAGCATCAAGAATGCTCTCAGACTCATTATATTATGTAATAGACAGAAAGACAGCTTGTTGCTAAATTAGGGTTCGATATTTCATACTAATATACCAATACCACTACATTAGATCAACAAACACTTATTTATTTCTATTCAAACAAAATGCAAACTCAGGATCTGTTTGGACATTTCGTTTTGAGTTTGCATTTTGGTCAAATAGATATAGTTAAGAGCTTGTTGACATAATGCCTCAGTATGTTTCGTCTCTGCAAAACTATTCTTGAGAATACAACTGGACTGCAAGGTTTTTTGTGTATTGTAAACATGCTAGAACCAAGGTATGTCATTCTCGCACTTTGTTTTTTTTTGTTTAGTTTTTTTCACTGTAGTACAGTACATAAAGTCTACTCTATGTTACCTGTATGGCTCTGTGATTATGTTATACATGACGTTCAGCACTTGAACTTAAAATGAATGCAAAACTAGCAAAATATTGCAATACATCATAGTTTTTAATCCTTAAATGAAGGAATCACAATATAATAAGATAACAAAATAATCATGTAGGATAGCAATCCAGATACCATTATACAACATTGTATCACCAGGTCTCTGCTGACTCCACCCCTACTTGTTGCTTATGTTTTTGGATTGAAGATTTACACAATAAACAAACTCCATTGCAACTTCACTAATTTAGACAGGAACAGTGACATGGTGTTGTAGTCTAGTTAAAGGTTAAAGGTCTGGCCTGGTTACCAAAATGTTGAAGGTTCAAACTCTGTTAGGAGCAATCAGTTTACTAAAACCATTGTGTCCTTGAGCAAGATAGTTAAACTTAGGTTCCTAAAAGTGTAAGCTAAAAATGAAAATAAACTAGGCTTTATGATTTAATGGCTTGTTTTAACCAATCATCTGATGAACTGTAGGAGTTTTAAGGACAAAATAATAAAAAAATAGGTGTTCAGAAAACATAACAGCCCCTACTTACTTTAGTAGGCTGGCTTTTTCAAGATTAATATTCAGATAATTGGTGCCCAATTCCTGCAAACTTCGTTGACATGCAATTAAACATGACACTAACCTCAAGATCATTCTTTTTCAATCAAGTATAATTAGACAGAAACTCCCTATGCTCATTATAACAAACTCCATAAAAATGACTTTATACTCACCTCTAATAAGAACTTTTCTGCTTCAGATGGACGGCCTGCTGCCACACACTGAAAAGTGGCGTTTTGTCCAGCATTGACTTCCACGTCACCCAGACGGGAGAAATGAGGGGATTTATCTGAGGACAGAGAGTGTTGCAAGGTGATCAGAATAGAAAAACCCTTAATATCTAAAAATGCATCAAAATATGCCAAGATGTGTCAACCTTGGCATGCACCCTTAACTATCATATAATAGTCATTAGTTTTATGCTAACCCCATTTTTAGAGATTTTTTTTTTTTTTTTTAGGTGTACAGATTGCTGAAATGTGGGGAAACTCTGACCCATATTTTTCTTCTCTTTAGAGGCCAGAAATCTTGATTTGTTCCCATTTGGTTAATTGGTAAAAAAAACTGTGAAATTGTCCAGACATTTGTTATTTCCTTGGCAGTGTGAGAGTTATCTTCCTCCAATATGCTTGGTCGTCTGTACATTGGGTTCCCTTTAAACTCAATCGATTTTTTTTTTTTGTAACTGAATCTATCCACTCGGTGATTAGACAGGATAAACAGAAGAAAGAAATGGATAGATAGGATAGATATAAAAAAAAAAAAATAGATACTTTATTGACCATAAAGAAGAAAATAGGTGCAGCAGCAATATTTTATATAAACAGTGAAACGACACGGTGTAGTCAATACCAAACAGAACACAGTACAATGGTATTGCATCCATAGGATTCACATAAAAGTGGAAAAATGCACAGCATAAAGACCAGTTCTGAGTAGGATATGACAAAGAATAGATCACTATTTAAATAGGGAATTATTGAAAGTACACCTTCACCATCAACAACAACACAATAAATACTAGGGACAATTACGTATGGCTCACACATTCTATATGAGGCTGTATTATTGAAACTTTTGAGATTTCGAAAATTGTTTTAAATCTACTTTGAATGGGTGCCAGGTGTAAAAAATGCCCCCAGGCAAGATGAACAGTTTAATGTAGTTCTTAACAGTGTTTAGTGTCTAAGTATTGAAGGATCCAATGGGAACTGCGGCCAGCTCTGCATGTCTGACAGTTAGCTTGTCACTTAAATGGTGTACAGTTAATGTATAATTTAATATCTTCAATGACCAAATAGTTTCTATTTTCGTGGTGATAAGGGTATGTGACATTTTCAATGCTTCAGCAAGGCAACTGTTCTAGAACTTTTAACCTCTTTAATAAACCTCTAAATAAAAGTGAAATGTGCAATGTCTGTGCAATTAGCATCACCAAACAGAATGGCAAATATAATGACTGTTTCAATACAGGTTTCCCGAACACTCCCACATCTGTCGTTGTGAAAAACAAATATTTTGGCATGTAAGGGTGGTCGGGAAGCTCAAACAAATGATCTGATAGAGACACAAAGAAACCATTTACGTATTGATTCAACCAGCTAGTTGTCTCTGCATATTGAACTGGGATTGAAGTATCTTTGTAAAGCAATTGTAAATATTTACAAAAAAGTATGCTTTTGAAAAAACTCGGAGAAACGGGCTTAAAAGCTTTCCATTTTAAAGTTAAGATAGAAACTTGGCTAGTTACAATTTTCTAAGCTGAAATGTGCGATTGTAAATAAAGACTACTCGAGTTACAATTTTAACGCCAACTGAAAGAAGCCTGTATGCCTGGTGGTGGCTTGCAAACTATCCTAGATGAGTTCTGAACAAACTATTTATTGTACTCCCTAGAGATCCTTAATGTAAGCCTTTAATTTCAGAGAGCTTTGCAGAATTCATACTGCAACTATTTTAATGCTTTTGAGCTCAAATTTCCAACAAAATCCCATGTGAATTTGTGTAAATCTTGAAATTTTGGATCATGTATCATTAATCTGCATAAAACACTGTTGCAATAGCTTCACAGAAAAGCACAATCATCGTTCTCCTATGCAGGCTTAATAAAAGGATTGGCTAGCTTAGATTTGTGGCCCTGTGATGGAGCGGTCTTTGAATCATTTTTCCGTTACCACACATCTTTTCTTCTCAGTGGAAATGAAACGGCTTCCTCCTCAAGGCAAAAATGAAGCATACAAAGTGATTGCAGACATTCTACCCACATTGCTTCTGAATTGCTTGGGCAATGAGGTCTGATATAATGTAGAGAGTGACGTTTTCAAAATTCATGCTGAGCTATGTTTTGTATTTAAAAGCTTGTTTTGTCGATCATATTTGTGAAAAACAGACGGAGACCATTGCTTCATTGTTTGTAGTCTGTGGGTGGCCACATGTTCCATGGGCACACCACTGTGTTATGCTCAATTCAAGTTTTTTATGAGCAAACATAAATCACACACAACAAGAAAGTGTGAAAAGAGCTGAAAATCTGTTACGTCTTGTAGGAAGCATGTTATATACACCTTTAAATATGTCAGTCTGTATCCTGAGGTCTTCTTTGAACAATACATATTCTACTTACCACACTGAGTTGGGAAAAAAAGCATGTTCTTGCTAAAAACAACAACATGCAGCGCATGGAATGGAATGGAACGGAATGCAGGTGTCTGAAGACACGTTTTTCAAATTTCTTTACATGCGTTTTTAAGACATGTTTTTCAAAGTTCTTATAACATGACACAGGTTTTAAAAAATGCTAAGACGCTGAAATATCAGTGAGGCCAAAATGTTAAAAAATGAACATCTAGCTCATATTTACATAGACAAACAATTCCAAAACACGCAGATGGATGCAAAATGCATCCTGTGTGAACGAGCCCATAGAATCAGACTGAACTTGATATCAAACAAATCCATCCCTCTCTCAATCCTCTTTCCTTCCTTCCCTTTTCGGCTTGTCTTGCCAAATGGTGATTTCCGCAGTATGGCGCAATGCCACTCTCGACAATGTGTGTCCAGGTCCTGATGAGAGTTTTAATTATTTAATGTGCACAGTGGGGCTTAGATGATGCCATCTGCCGCCTGCAGGAAGCGTTGGGGGAGCGAAAGAGGGGAGTGTTCAGAGACTCAGCAAAGATTAGCTTTCTTGACCACTGCATCTGTTGATTTGCTTGTTTGGAAATGTACTTAATTGCTAATCACACTTTGTCAGTTTTCTCTGTTTAAATATTTCTGTCGCTACATGTTCTGAAGCCTTAAGCTGAGACACCTACCCAGCACTGGATTGATCCCGGTGGGCAAAAAGGCTGAAAAAAAAAAAATTATTCACTCAGCACATGATTTATGGCTAATTATTGCCCTGTCAGGATCCAAGAGATCAGCGGAGTTACAGATATGTGGATATCTTCTGAAGCAGCTTGTTTTAAATACCCCATGAAATAAAAATTGGAGTTTTGTGGTTTTTAGTCCAAAGTCTGTTAACTTTGAAGCCATGAATATGCAAGTGTACTAAAATATTACAAAACTAACCTATAGCAGTTATACACATTACTCCCTTGTGTCAGGGAGTAACTAACTAAAGTAGCGATAACTTAAAGAAATATTCCAGGTTTGATATATAAGTTAAGCTCAATTTACAGCATTTGTGGCATAATGTTGATTCCCACCAAAAAATTATAAAACTCGTCCCTACTTTTCTTTAAAAAGAGCAAAAATCAAGGTTACCGTGAGGCACTTACAATGGAAGTGAATGGGACCAATTTTTGGAGGGTTTAAAGACATATAATTTTATAAAAGCACTTCCGTTACGTTACGTACGTGTGTGTGTGTGTGTGTGACTGTGAGAGTGAGTGTGTGTGTGAAAGTTATTACTTATACAACAATGAAGAAATTAAATAAACAGTTAACTGACACACTATATAAGTCAGAAAGCCAGAAATTGGTATCAATGGCCAAATAATGGCTGATTAAATGACCTGGGCGGCATTTCCCAAAAGCATCGCAAGCTTAAGCTGATCGTAGAGACCATTGGTGCCAATAGTTTCAACGATCTACTTAGGCTTACGATGCGTTTGGGAAACGCAGCCCTGGGCTTTATTGGACTTTTATTAGTATAAACACAATGTGTTGATGTATTTTCTTGCTATATTTCATCTTGTTTTTCAAGTATGCGATGCATACCGTCTCTTATTGGTGTAATAATTAAGTAATGCTAATTTTAATAGTTTACACGTAAGATATTCATTTTAATGTTTCCAGCCTCAGTATGTTGACTCAAAATAGCATAATCAGGTAGCAACATTAAATCCATAAAAAGGCTATTGTCAACCAAGTATTTGTACAGTCCTTCACATTTTCATGCAGCTAAAACACAATTCTACACACTAGTACATAATGACAGTTGTGTACTACTCACAGCAGGGGTAGTTCAACAGGAGTATGTCATCAACAGCAATGTAGCCTCGACGGTCCACAGTTGCCTCCAGCAAAACCTGCAAATATAAAGAGAGGAAAACATGACCTTCAGAAATGTATTTGAATTCAGAATATTTCTGACATGTCGATATTTGCATAGTTTTCAGTCAAGTAGTAAAATTAAGTCATTTGTTGCTGATTATATTTGAAATATACAGCGAGACTAGACAAATAAAAAGCTTCAAAAAACCTATTGGTATTTGCTCACTTTGAAATGTTGCTTTCGTGAGTGATGCCTTGGGGTATATACTGTATTGACACCTTTTGAAATATTATTTCTCAAGTGAAATTTCTTGAATATCATCATGATATTAAAATCAAGCTAACAGCAAAACACAGAGCTGGGCTGCCAGCTCTAGATTTATTGAGATCTATTTAACATCTTATGGAGCTTTTCCTTGTTTTTCCTTGGTTTGTAAGGACTAATTTTCTGTGAAGCTACTATGGAACAATATGTTTAGTAAGAAAATGCTACACAAATAAAACATTATTGAATTGAACAGATTTTATTATTGTCTTAGACCAGGGGTTCTCAACCTTTTGCAAGCTGGGCCCCCCCAAAGCTGGTTCATTGCAGTTGGGGCCCCAGTGCCCCCCGCCCCGCCCCATGCTTTATTGTTGTTATTATTATTATTATTATTATTATTATTATAATTGGCAGTAGCACCAGACTTCTAATGTGAGCTTGCAGGCATTATTATTATTATTATTATTATGAGTAGTAGTAGGCCTATCATCATTACTAGGCTATTGCTATATAATTATATGAGGTTACATGCTTTATTGTTGTTATTATTATTATTATTATTATTATTATCATCATCATCAGTAGGCCTATTATCATTACTAGGCTATTGCTATAATTGGGAATTGGCACCAGACCTCTGATATTAATTTATGCTTTATTATTGTTATTATTACTAGGCCTAATAGTAGGCATCATCTGCATTTTTTACAGAAGCTTGCTGGTAGGTGATGTTAATGTGAGACCTGAGCCTGCTTTGCCTTGCAAAGATCCTCAATTCTTGGCTCAATGTTTGATAAACATAGCCTCAAATTATCCTCAATTTGTGCACGATTGCGGTATTTCGTTTTGAGTGCAGTCATTTTTGAGAATCCTGCCTCTGACGTCACAGAGTTCAGGGTATTACTGCATCAATGCTGCCCAGAATGACGAAAGAGGGCAGGAGCTAAAGAGTTCCTTCAGTCTACTGTCACTCTTCAGCTCAATAAGCTGTTCCTGCATATCAATTGATAGCTCGTTTGCTGTGCACACAAATGGATCTCGAACCCATGCAAAAGAGCGATAATCCTCTTTAAAGTACGTCGCAAATTGTTTTCTCATTTCTGACAGTTGCTCAGACGCTGATTGAAATAGGGAGGAGAAATCGTGTGACGTGCCTGCATCAGTGATAAAGTCTGCAAGGCTGGGGAACATGTCGCAGGTCCCTCGACTGATGCGGCCATGCCAAAGGTCTAGTTTTTGTGTGAAGGCGTGCACTTTGTCTGTAAGGAGCAAAATATGAGTTTCGCGGCCTTGCAAAGACAGGTTGAGGCCATTCAAGCGGTCAAATATATCGACCAAATAGGACATAGACGCAAGCCACATAGTGTCATCCAGATGCTTCGCCATATCTGATTTGATTTCTGTCAAAAACCACTTCACCTCCTCTCGCAGCTCATACAACCGCTGTAACACCCGCCCCCTGGAGAGCCAGCGAACTTCAGTGTGCAGAAGCAGCTGTTCGTGCCCTGACCCCATCTCCTGGCAGAGGACCCCAAACAAGCGAGAGTTTAGCGGCCGTGATTTGATGAGATTTATTATTTTCACGGATTGGTTCAGCACGGAGTCAAAGAGAACCAGCATTTTTTTTAGCAGCTAGTGCTTCGCGATGGACCATGCAATGTGTCCATTTCACAAGTGGAGCTACTTGCTGAACGCGAGCAGCTAGGCCACGCTCATGCCCCGTCATTGCCTGCGCACCATCCGTGCATAGAGGCCAACGCATCGGTCCCAAGCCAAACCATTTTCACGGATAAAAATATCAAGGACATTGAAAATGGCTTCTCCTGTAGTGTGCGACTGAAGAGGCCAGCAAAACAGGACATCCTCCTCAATCGCCTTGTCCCGCAGATACCTGACATAGATGAGGAGCTGTGCCTGCCCAGCAATATCGGTGGATTCGTCCAGCTGCAGCGCGTAGTAAGGACTCTTTTTTACGAACTCAATCAGTTGCTCTCTGATATCATTGGACATGTCTACAATTCTCCTAGCGACTGTGTCATTGGACAGTGGTACTGCACCGATTTTGGCTGCTGCACTATCTCCTATCATTATTCTGCACATGTCTTGCGCTGCCGGCAAAATGAGAGTCTCGGTGATTGTATGCGGTTTACCCAGTTTACCGATCCTTTTGGCCACTACATACGATGCCTCCAAACACTGTTTAGACAGAGTGCTGTGCACTGAAATGGTTGCCTGTTGCTGATGGAGGCCATCAAGCTTTCTTTTAAAATATTCAGCTGGTTTATTTTTAATGCCAGCATGCTTTGTTTCGAGGTGCCTTTTTAATTTGCAGGGCTTCATACTGTCGTTTGCCAGCACCTCGGCACACACGACACACTGAGGTCTCAGATCATCCTTGACTGTAAACCCAAATTGCAGGTATGCTTCATCGTACCTTCGAAGCTTTTTTGCGGTTGGTGGTGCGTCGGTTGGCTTGTTGGTCCTCACAAGAAATTTCCCCATTTTTATGTGTTTTCAATAAAGTTTAGGCAATATGTAACTGTGTGTGTGGTGTATGTTGAGAGACGTATCAGGGGCTAATCAGTCGGCACAATCTTTAATTAAACGAACAAAATAATTATTTTGCAGACAATTCAGATTTTATTTTAATACTTAACGATTGTAGTCCTCGTCAGTGTGTGTGTGTGTGTGTGTGTCTTAGTCGTGTGGGTAGTTTTAGCTAAGTGTAGCTACTGCCTAGCAGTTAAAAAAAAAATACTGGCTAGGGCTGAGATTTGATCTAATCTTAAAAAAGAATGTTTGTGGGTTTAGTCTTTAAAAAGACTGTTGGGGTTTTGTAGTAAAGGCCTATGTAAATCGAGATTGATAAGACTAGCGAGAGCTGGCACAAGGGAAACTTGGCAAGACACTAGACTAGTGTGAATGGAAAGCTATGTCGTGAGTCAATTTAAATGCAGTGATTTATTTTTGTGTGAGAGTGAGTGAACATTTACATTTATACCCCGCTCTGTAAGCCAGGGCAGGAACGGAGGCGGCCATGCGCATGCGCAATTCATTTGCAGCCTGGACGCGGAGGGGTGTGTGTGTCTCCTCTCTGCTCTGACTGCTGCGCGAGGCTACTGAGAGACTGACCGCCTGTGAGTGCTTTTGGATGGGAGAGGGGCTCACGGCAGCACCCACTGTTCGTTGAGCACAGTAGGAATAACTGCAGAGTGATTCGTGCTTTCGAGTCTCCAAACACCACAAAAGTCTCCAAAAACACCAGTAAAAGTCGCTGGATTTGTCGCTTTTGACAAAAAGTCAGAAATCAGTCCAAACACATTAAGATTTTTATTCAGGAGTTATGTATATACAAAACTATAACTTTTTATGACAGTAGTTTAGTGATAAAAAAAAAATGTGCCAAAAAAAATTTTTTTTCCAGTTTTTTTTCCCTTCCATCGTAGCCTACTCGCGCCCCCCCGGGAGAGTGTCCATGTATGGCGTTATTTCCCTGTCAAATGTCGAGAGCGCATTATTGTAGCGCGAAAGTACATTAATGTTATGCGCGAGCCGAATCCCTCTGCTCGCATGCGATATAATCGCCGAGCCGAATCCCTCTGCTCGGCTGGAACTGGGCGCGCTCTCAGATACACGCTGCTCTTGAAAGAATTTTCTCTGCGCCGCTCAGAGAATATGCCTGCACTTAAAACGTGTTCATTGCAATCGCGAATCTCTTCGCTTAAAGTAAGCGTGTTTGTGCTTAGACTGTGTCCCGTGCGTTCGCGCATGCCCAAGTACTTTTCTCTCGATTTCTTTCTCTTTGCTCTTGGCATAAACGCTGTCAAAGCGGCAACAACCAATCAGAAAAGGCTTCAACGACTGACCAATGAAAACGCGACATCGTACATGGAATCTTATTGGTTGATATTGAACCGCACATGTTCATGTGTTCAATCAAGACGATTCAATTCAATCAAGACGAGCCGAGATGGATCCGCAGAATCGACGATCTCAGGTAAACAGTTTTATTTGTTTTGATGTTAAATATGTCAAATGTATCTTAGAAATGTCTGGGAAGAGGGCGATTGGATTATTTTACATATAAATGACCTAGACTGTCAACCACATTCATACTACAGGCGCTATGCCCATTGTAGTGAGATTTTTGAGCCAAATAGATTTGAAAGCCGATTCCAAAAGGCAAAAATAATATTTTACGTCTGATAATTAACACATTGTCTCGTGCAATCACAACAGTGATTAAACATTAAGTACGTAAGCGAGATCAACTGCTAAATTCAAATCTGAAAAAAGACTTGGGGGAAAGATAAGGTGGCAACATGCCCCGTAAAATTATGCTAGTCCTATATCTATTATGGCTGTCACGAATGAAGTGATGTGAAATGAAAAGTGTCATCTGCAATAGATTTTCTTTATCGCGGATTGCAGCGTTGAGTGTTATAACGTTAATCAATCACCCACTTTCTGTTGAGCTTAATTAATGCAGTTTGGCCAATCAGAGGCATTTTGATTAAAGGACAAGTTCGGTATTTTACACTTAAAGCCCTGTTTTAAGATCGTTTCTGATGAAATAGAACGGTTAAGATTGAAAGATTGGTTAGGGTTAGACCACTAGGAGGCCTTCTGGCCCATATATATCTGCGTCTCATATTGACGCTAAAAGGGTGCCATGTGCGTTGGTTTTATGACGCCTTGGTCCAAATTTTAATCTTAACCGTTCTATTTCATCAGAAACGATCTTAAAACAGGGCTTTAAGTGTAAAATACCGAACTTGTCCTTTAATCAAAATGCCTCTGATTGGCCAAACTGCATTAATTAAGCTCAACAGAAAGTGGGTGATTGATTAACGTTATAACACTCAACGCTGCAATCCGCGATAAAGAAAATCTATTGCAGATGACACTTTTCATTTCACATCACTTCATTCGTGACAGCCATAATAGATATAGGACTAGCATAATTTTACGGGGCATGTTGCCACCTTATCTTTCCCCAAGTCTTTTTTCAGATTTGAATTTAGCAGTTGATCTCGCTCACGTACTTAATGTTTAATCACTGGTGTGATTGCACGAGACAATGTGTTAATTATCAGACGTAAAATATTATTTTTGCCTTTTGGAATCGGCTTTCAAATCTATTTGGCTCAAAAATCTCACTACAATGGGCATAGCGCCTGTAGTATGAATGTGGTTGACAGTCTAGGTCATTTATATGTAAAATAATCCAATCGCCCTCTTCCCAGACATTTCTAAGATACATTTGACATATTTAACATCAAAACAAATAAAACTGTTTACCTGAGATCGTCGATTCTGCGGATCCATCTCGGCTCGTCTTGATGATTGAATCGTCTGATTGAACACATGAACATGTGCGGTTCAATATCAACCAATAAGATTCCATGTACGATGTCGCGTTTTCATTGGTCAGTCGTTGAAGCCTTTTCTGATTGGTTGTTGCCGTTTTGACAGCGTTTATGCCAAGAGCAAAGAGAAAGAAATCGAAGAGAAAGTACTTGGGCATGCGCGAACGCACGGGACACAGTCTAAGCACAAACACGCTTACTTTAAGCGAAGAGATTCGCGATTGCAATGAACACGTTTTAAGTGCAGGCATATTCTCTGAGCGAGCGCAGAGAAAATTCTTTCAAGAGCAGCGTGTATCTGAGAGCGCGCGCCCAGTTCCCGCGCGCGAGCAGAGGGATTCGCGCTCGGCGCATTATATTCCGCGCGCGAGCAGAGGGATTCGCGCTCGCGCATAACATTAATGTACTTTCGCGCTACAATAATGCGCTCTCGACATTTGACAGGGAAATAACGCCATATCCATGCCCCACCGGTTGAGAACCACTGTCTTAGACAATTTGAAGTTAGTTGTTTTTTTGATGTTAAAATATTCTTCTGAGTAAGCCACTTTAATAGATATCCTCAAAAAGCATGGTTATTTTTTCAATTTCATAAGGTGAAACTTGTGATGCAGAAATTACACACTCTAAGCTTACGAAATAATGAGGAAATATAAGGCAAACAAGTAAGAGGCGCATCCCAGTTGTCAACAAAACTGTCAACCAAGTTGATGAAAGATTGAAAAGTGAGGCTGAGAACTTCATTCTTCATCATTTTGCACAAGGAACGTTTTGACAGTCATTGAAAGAGGAGAAACGATTGAAAAAGGATGCCAAATAGAGAAAGAGAATGAGAACGGGAGTCAAAATGAATGCCAACTTCACTAAGGGCCCCTGGGGCCTGTAGAAAATAATGACTTCATCAGGAGGCCTGTGACACATGGCTCTCATTCACCATGCTACACACACACACACACACACACACACACACACACACACACACACACAAATACACACAAGCTCATAATATGATCTTAAGGAGCACAGTCCCCGGAGACCAGAGAGAGGCTCTACACATGCCAACGGCAGTGCACAAAGGACGGTCACCCCAGTGTAATGAAATCTGATCGATATTGTGCACACGACAGTGATGATGAGATGTTATTACACATTGAGGCGAGGGTGGAGGCTGTGTTTGCTCTTTCAGCATTAGTGTGGGTGGCTACCCTCATTTGGAATTACAGTTTCTGCATCAAAACATTTTTCAAGTAACTAATAGGAATGCACTGAAATTTCAATCACCTTTCTGTTGTGTTTTATGCATAAATAGTGTATCAAAAAAGCAACATCTCTGTTTGGAAGATTTTGTTTAAAGATAATATTTCATTGATCTACACTAACAAAAGTACACTGTAACAACAGAGACTTTCTATTGACTTGTAATTTTATTTGAACAATATTTAAAAAACAGTTGTTGGAGCCGTTCTTTATTCAGTAGCTCAGCAGACTTAATGGAGTTCTCAGTGATGCTTAATTTAAGATTCAACTTTGTCTCAGATGTTTCTCTTAAAATTCCTTAGGAAACATATGAATGGACGCAAATGAGACAAGTGTTTGCATTTAGTATGTGTATAGAGCTTTAAAATGAATGTGAATAGCAAAGCTCTACTCAATAGATTTGAGTCACTTTGACCTTGACACACTTATATTAACTCTTTTCCCGCCAGCGTTTTTAAAAAAAGTTGCCAGCCACCGCCAGGGTTTTTGACGATTTTCGCTAAACTTTAATGGCCCGCAGAATATTTTCTTCCATGAATATATGAAGATGCTATATATCACAATAAAGATCTGAGCCTCTGCTTTTAGGCAAAAAAAACGATTTTATTTTATCTTCATTTGTTCTTTTTTTATTGCCACTTGAACAGAGGTAGGTTTTGTCAAAAACAACAGTTCGGACAAAAAGCTGAGAAAAAGGCATTTTTATCAAACAAGTGCTTTAGTATTAGTATGGTGCTCCACTTCACGTTTGAGACAATCGCAGTCTGTTTCTTTGATCAAAGAGTTGCGTACTCTTTCAAAACATGCGTGGGGTCTTCCTTACCGTATACCACCTAAAACACGAATACCCGGAAAATTCTGTGTTTGGCGGGGAAGCGTTTTTTCATAAAACCCGGAAAATTCCGTGTTTGGTGGGGAAAGAGTTAAGGTAAAAAAAGGAAAGTATTCACTTTATAATGATATCATTATTATGTCTCTAAACTGTTGCCAAGAAATAATGAAAATGTTGGCCGAGACTTTGCTTTTTACTTTAGCGCATATCACTCTATAAATGTGTTTCTAGGTTAAAGTGACCTAAAATGATGGAGCATGTCACATTTGATCTTAAAGAATTTGATGACAAATGATTGAAATCATAATTGAAATCTCAGACTCACAGATTTTGATAACTTGAAAAACTCCAGCAGATCTCTCTCAATCAGGAGACTCAATTTAAAAAAGTCTCCATTTGCTCTCAAAATGCTCTTCATTTATTCCCATTGCTGTTATTCAATTTGTAAAGACAAAAATTATTATAATGACAAAAGAAGTGACAGTTAAACCAACAAACAAAAAAGTCACATTTATTAATATAATTGTCAGTTTCAGAAAAAAAATTCAGATAAGTGCATCGCCAGTGTGCGAAAGCTTTACTCTTCACTTATTGTTTTTCATGAATAGATAAAGGAAGCACATCTGTGTCCATAACAGTGAAAGTTGGTGGGTCATCAACAGCAAAGTGCACAGAGTTTAATGTTGATTGTGTTTTTGATTGAGGGTTATTACTCAATTTGCTGTTAAAATTTTAACCCGCAGCTGCTGAAACAGCACAGCTGTTGCCCCATGCATCATACTTACAGCACAAAATATATAGGTCGAATTATCAGCATGTATTGCTATTGCTACAAAGGGATTTGTATGTTTTGCAGCATTTGCGGTTTGCTGATTTAAATTGCCATCAATATCTCTCAAAGCCTTCCGATACATAGGCCCCATTCCAAGCTTCATTTTACCATCACCTGGTCAGCAAGATGTTCCAGACTCCCTACAACTCCCACCACTCTGTCAGACACCATATATTTCACCATGGAACAGTGTGATTTCATCCTCCTAACCCTGCTTTTACGTCCGCCAGTGCCGACAGACATAAAGATGGATGTGAAGTCTCTGATTGGGATCTACAAAACACAACGTGCGTTGTGGGAAGAAAGGGAAACATGGCTCCAGAAAGCAGAATATACAGCCAGCTCTGGCTCAGTCTCTGTAAACCCACTGTAATCTCCTGTTGGAAAGGATTGCATTGGAACCACAATAAACTAACACCAGACATGTGGAATGATGCAACATTTTGGTAAGGAAGATTACTCAAAAATGTGTTTCAACATTCCCCCACCAGCCAATGGGTGTGTCATTGCTTGCATTTCATCAGTCTCCAAAAGAAAAAAAGGTTTTGACTCGTTTGCTATCATTAAATTGTATTGCAAATACATTACATTTAAATCTGTATCTAACTTTATATCTCCATCAACAATCTATTGCTCAATCAATCAATCAATCAATCAATCAATCAATCAATCAATCAATCAATCCATCAATCACTCTATCTACCAATCAATCTATGACTATATAGTGCTCCATCACTCTACCTATCACTCTGTCACTATCTCTATCACTTTATCAATCAAAATATGGCTTGATCTGTCAATCCATCCATCCATCCATCCATCTATCTATCTATCTATCTATAAGGGGTGCAAAAAAAGATATCGTACGATCAGGGTTGGGAGGGTTACTTTTGAAATGTATTCCACAACACATTACAGAATATATGCTGTAAAATGTCATTTATAATTTGTGTAAACAGTCTCCTACCCAGCACAGCAGAGCAACAGATCTACAGTACATATATTATAATAATCCAATATTTTCATTTATCGTAAAACCAGAGGTCAGGTTCCTCTCGAGTTGTTTTTGTCCCCCACCACTAAATAACATTGAAAGAAGTGAAGTCACTTTAGCTTTCTCACTGGAGCCATGCTTCCCTATAAAGCTGCTTTGAAACTATGTGTAATGTATAAATAAATAAAAAAAACATGAAGATTATGAATTCATATGAGTTTTCTTATTACAATCAAACAAAATAAACGAAGTGTTGTTGTTCTATGTAACTTTATTAAAGAGATTTCCTTTTTGTTGCCAAAGTCAGATACTGTTGTGTAATTTATGATTTAAAATATGTTTGTGTTGAATCTTTCAATAAGTTTGAGCAAAAATGTCTGTCTGTCAATCTATTCTGTAGAAGTGCCTTTATTTATCCCCTTGGGCAAATTTACTTTCAGTGTATTTCAGCATGGCATATGGGCATTAGGCAAAAAACAAAAAACAAAACATCTATAAAGCTATTACAAGTGCACCAAGAAATCCATGAAACACATCTATAAAATACATACCAATAAGTAAAACTATATATACAGTGTATATATATATATATATGTATATATATATACGGATCAGAAACTGCCGTTGCTGGTTCAAACCAAATGATATGTCCAAGCCTCTCTAATAAATCACTTCAGAACTACTAGTATAACAGCTAGGGTGGTTTCTAACATGTTATTGGAGAAACAAAGATGACACTATATATAATAGGAAAACATCCAGATGGGTTGTGTGAATACTATTCCCTTTTATCACTCACTCGACATTGTGTCGATGAAGTGACACACGCTCTTGAGAGCCCCAAACACCTCCCATTCTTTCAGAAAAGGCCAAAGAGAATTGGCGAGTGGAATTTGCATGCTGATCCCCCGGACATATGGGTATAAAAGGAGCTGGAATTCCCACTTCTTTCAGATTTTTTCTTCGGAGCAAAGTGGTTGTACTATCAGCGAGCTGAATACTGTTGCTGTTCCATTCACCTCTAAAGAAGGGTATGCTGTTATATACGGAGCATTTCCAGCGGCTTTCTCTCCTTCTGCACAACAAGTGCAGATTTCGCCCCTGGGCGTTTCGACAGCGCTAAAAGTGTGTCTATTCCTGCAAAAGAGTATATTTTCTCTATTAGATCACACAGATTGACATTAAATGTCTTTTTAAAGACACGTCTTTATAATCTTTGTGTGATTCCTGGATGCATTCGTTACTTCTCATTCTCAATAGTTCTCATTGCGAGAATATTACAATGGCCAAGTTGCGGTCGAGACTTTCCTTCTTCCGGGGGTAAGCCACTTTAGCCACCCCCCACACTGCGCCTTCTACCCATGGGTATGAGGCCGGACCGGCTGGTGCTGGAGGCGATTTGGGGAGCCACCTTCGGGTCTGCCCACCCAGTCTGAGGCAGACGCAGAGCTAACCGCCACGCTTGCCCGGGCTGCAGCGAGCATCGGGTTGGAGGGCCGGGAGGCTGCGGTACCCACATTGTCAAAAAGAGAGAGGCTTCCTTACTCCTTGGGTCACATAATCAGTGTTCAAGACCACCATTGTCACAGTGACCAGGCACGAGCATGCACAGCCAGGGCCCCGCGAACGCGTGCCCCCCCCACCTTTGCGCGCCTGGTTGTGCCATACCTATGGCCAGCCGGTTGTGCCAAGTCTCGAGGCCGACCCAAGAGGTCCTCCTCCTTAGTCGCCCCATGCCAGGTACACAGAGCAAGGTAAGTGCTTCGAGGTTTCCCTCTGCACAGCCACCTCAGGACGAGGCAACACCTGCTCCTCCCCGCCATGAGGCCCCACCTCCAGGTACGTCAGACGTGATTGTCCCCTTAGTGCCCCTTGCCCGGAGCAAGTCTGTACAATGGCAAGTGATTTTCTAGTACCAAATTAGCAATTTAGCATAATAACTCTAGGAAAAGTTGTTTGAGTGATGGCTGCTGGAGATGGGGCCTGTCTAGATTTGATCAAAAATGACTTTTTTCAAATAGCGACGGTGCTGTTTTTTTTACATCAGTAATGTCCTGACTATACTTTGTGATCAGTTGAATGCCACGTTTGGGAATTAAATTACCAATTTCCTTCTGAAACAGCTAAATCTGTACATTATTCAAAATTTGTAGCTGTCAGTGTATATATATATATACTGTACAATCAGATCACACAAAACACCTAAGCGTTTGACCATGTTTGTTCAAGGCCAGCCATCTTGAAATTGCCGTTAAACCAGCATGGTCTTTCTCGTGAAGCTGGTTGACCAAGGAAGTCCTGCTAATAAAGCAAGTAAAGACTCCTGGTAGGAACACCTACAACACACAAGCTTTCAAAACAACATGTGCTGGTGACCAGCAATGCAGGTCTTTTCAACAGATAACTGTGATTAGATGTAAAGGTGATATACTCATGGAGAGTTATATGACTACGGATTAGAGGAAATTACAGAGGAGAAAGACCAAGACACAGAAATAGAGACGATGTAAAGACAACATCCAAGGACAGACATAAATTAAAAATTATCTTGCTTTTCTCAATCAAGAGTAAAGCAAAAAAACAAAGATTAAAATAATTAAAATCAGAACCACACAATCAAATTATAAATGTGTTCAAATGGGAAAGGAGGAGGCGGTAACCAGCTGAACAGTCAAAGTAATATTTAATGTAAAATTAAAACAAGGAGACAAAAACATAACCCCCCCAACCCCTCCTTTCTGGGGTACAGCTAGGGTGGGTGACAAGGGGAGGGGAAAAAAGAAGAGAGGGAAAGGGTGAGGCAGAGCAACAATGAGAGAGAGAGAAAAATTGATTCCCAGACACCCCGCCGCCTGGTCCTTGACCACTCCTCCACCCTTTGGCGGATAACAGCCGCTCCTCCACAGGCAGAAAGGAGCGAGTCCTCTGACTCCTGGTGGATGGAACACTCCTCCGCGTTCTACTGCCCGGTAGCAAGCCCCTCTGCCCCTTGCAGCGGCTCCACCAATCCTGGCAGCCGAGCCCCTCCTCCGCTTGTGGACAGCAGCCATTCCTCTTCGTGCAGGCGTCCGTCCGGCAGCGACTCCTCCATCCCCTGGCAGACGGCCACAGCTGCTACTTTGGGCGGACAGCAGTGACGAGGACTCCCCGACAGCGCATCCCTCCTCCTTCCCGGGTTTCGGCACCAATGTAACATGGTTCAAATGGGAAAGGAGGAGGTGAGCACCGGCTGAAAAGTCAAAGTAATATTTTTTTTTAAATAAAAACAAACAGACAAAAACATGAACACACAAACAGCAGCTGCGTGTGACTCCCTCTCTCCCGAACTGCTGCATCCGGCTGCCTTTATCCATCTCCTTGGCTGATTAGCCTGATTAGAGACTGGCCATGCGTTGTCACAGCCCGACCCCGCCCTCCTCCTCATCACACAAATGTATTCACTTCTCGCTGCTCATGCAAGGAATTCATCCTCTTGGATTGCATTTTATTCATCTACATTATTATTAATGGCTCTGACCTAATGTCCTGTTGTGTCTCACATTTTTTTCTTTTACCCATCATCAATTTTTATTATATACGCTCTCCTGCCTTTTCTTAAGAATGTGTCAGGTTCAATTACTCTTTCATGGCTTCAGCTTTGTTGTGCAACGTGGCGGAGAGCGAAAAACACAGACACGGACTTGTTGATGTGATGTGAATTTAATTGAAAGGCCATGAGAGGCAGAAAGAGAGAGTGAGTGAGAGAGAGAGTGATATGCAGAAAGGAAGGTACGAATAGGCTGAAAGCAGATTCTTTTTGGCAGTCTTGGCAGGCCCGATAACATCTTTAATATTTGATAACAAGTTCCCACTATCTCTTACACCTTCACCAATAACAGCAGAAATGTATGAGTGAGCATGGCAGATGGGGAGATTTCAACTCAAATATTTCAAACTCAAGGTGATCCCTCGCCATTTCCATTCTGCTCATTCCCTCCAATCTCTTACTATCTCTCTCTATTCAATTTTCCTTCTTTCCCTCCTCTTTCTCTATATTAATGTTCAGAGATAGCAAAAAGGAAGAAATATGGTATCTTGTGTCACATAACCACAGTCGCCCATCTTATCATGAGAGACAGAGTTCTGATAATGGAAATTTGGTCAAATACAAGCTATTTTCACAGTGTAAAATGTACAACATGCATAGAATGGTTGCTGATATACATAAATGAATATGACCAAAATGGCAAGTGAAAAATGAACAAAACCTGTCATTCCCTACAGAAACTATACTCTCCTCCACCATGTTGAAAGTTTAGGACTCCTCCCATCTCGGAAACTCGGGTGTCAAAATTATCTCTGAATTTCCCAGTCCTAATTAAGACTTGAGGTATCATTCACGTGCAACTTCCGAGTGGGAAACTCATATTTACGATAATTCCGATAGCACGTGAGGGTGAATTAAAGTGGAGGTTTAGAGTAAAAAATAATGATCTGTTTGTCACTCACACCTATTATATTGCTTCTGAAGATTTGGATTTAAACACTGGAGTCATATGGATTACTTTTATGTTTCTTTCATGCAATTTATGGTGCTACAAAGGTCTGATCACCATTCAGTTGCATTGGACCTACATGGATCTACAGAGCTGTGATATTTTTCTAAAAATCTTTGTTTGTGTTCTTTAGAAGAAAGGAAGTCATACACATCTGGGATGAGGGTGAGTAGAGGATGAAATAATGTTCATTTTGAGGGAACTAGCCCTAAGATACTGATTTTAAGACAGAGCGTTAGAGTTGGTAATTTGATTAATTTCAGTTCAAATCAGTTCAATCTGCTCTTTTTAATGAATCAAAACTCTAATTCAAAGATTTGTTTACATCTTCAATCAGATATGTTCACGGAAGTCCCTGTATGGCTCTTTTTATATAGTAAAATATTTTAGTATAAAATATGTTGTAATATGTAGTCATTGAAAGAAATAACCTTTTAAGCCTTTATAAAACAAAAACATAATCTTCAAAATACTGCGAATATCAAATATTGTCAAAAAGCTGAGACAAAAATTTAGATAACAGCATCTTGGTAAGCTTACTGAAAGCCGTGTTTACTTTATTAATCAAAGTTCTTAATTGTGAAGAATTCAATTTTAGCAATAAGAAGGAAACAATGTGGATGAAAATAATCAACCTTTGTACTTGTTTAGTAGAAATCTATTACCAGCTAAATCCATTCATTATAGCTATGAGAAAAGATTTATGTTTGTTTGTTGGAAACCCTTAATTCGAGTCGAACAAACAGTCCATGTATGAACTCCTAGAGATTTCTGAGTGGCCTTGTTGTGCGAATGAGGTGGGAGGATTTCAGATCATGAAAATAATCAGTTTGATCATTTCAGCTCAGAAAAAAACATGGCTGGTATGATTTTGTCTTAAACCACTCACTTCTCTCATTGAAAGCACTGCCCTCAAGCTGTCAAGAGAAGTGTACCTCTTCAACTACAGATTAAAAAGACTGCCAGCCAGGATACAGTTACAAATGCTGGACAATTTTTAAGCAAGTTAACATAATGCTAAAAGCCTCTAGCGAACATCAACCGTGTTTTCCTTGAAGTTTTCGTGGAGAACTACTTCATAGAAACTTTCCATTGAGGTTTCAATTGTTTAATGGCTGAAACACAGGACTCAATGACACTAAGATGTCCTTAGCTGCAACATTTCAGCATTTGTTTTGTATTGCTTTATGATTATAGACCATGTTTATCTTCATGGTCTTGTTTTGTTCGATTTGTTCTCATCCTTATTGTGGTGAGTCATGGTGCAATCCTAGGGCAAGTTTGGAGGCCATCAAGACTGAAAGGGTCTTAGCAGAGATTACAAGCATATGTTTTTCTAGAAGACCAACTTTGTCTCTTTTTCCCATTTGAATGTAGTTGCATTTAGTCAAGAAGCCATAAATGAAAAGACAAACTAGTCAGGCTGAGAGAAAGACTAACTGATGACAAACAAGTCCATGTTTGTGCAAGCAAAAGTCCGCTCAAATGCTTTTGAGCCTGATAGCTTACTGGAACTTGTTAGTACATCTTCAAGGAAAAACTCTGAGATCATGGGATTGTCTCTGTTTGGGTAAACAGACTTGGGAGACACAGAGATGGGCACAAAGCTTCACTTATCTTTGTTATCGTCCCAAACTCAAGAAAAATGCCCAGTGGTGTGGTGATAAAATGGTTTAAAAAAATGCTCAAACACACAGATGCTCACACACATGAATCCAGTTTAAGGCCTCATCAGGCCCAGCACACACTCAAACTGGTCTTTCTGCTTGTGGACCAAATAAGGAGAAAAATAAGGTTGATTACCACAAAACTTGGAAGGTATTTTGTCAGTGTAGTATTTTTTTTTTTTTACCCTTGTTTTTCCACAATCTTCGGGATAAATGTACTAAAAAGTTGAGTCAATTTTGTGCCTGTGGCATTTGACTCTTTCTTGTTATATTTCAATGAACATTTATTGAATTTTTTTAAAGGAATATTCAGATTTCAACACAAGTTAAACTCAATCGCCAGCGTTTGGTTACCACAAAAATATATTTTGATTTGTCCCTCCTTTTATTAAAAAAAGAAAAGAAAATTTAAAGAATAAAATCAGGGTTACACTGACACTTAAAAATGGAAGTGAATAGGTTCAATCCAGTTCAAACAGACAACAAAAAAGACAGAAACTTAAAGCTTATAATATTACATAAGCACTTACACATCTGGGGTGCTCATAATGTCGCAAGACAATCACTTGCCGATCTCGTTAACTGATCAAACGGTAAAGGAAGTAGAAAGAGAAACTCGTAAAACTTGGATAATTCGTAAATATAACTTTTTATTTCCTCATTTCAGCTCCCACACGGGTGGATTTCCAAACATTAGGATGGCAGGAGAAGACTCATTAATATTTATGAGGAAAGCTCTACCTGACTGGTTACGGTTACGATTAGGGTTAGGGCTATAGTTCCTCCGTCCAATCAGGTAGCAATTTCCTGATAAATATTACTGACTCATCTAATCAGGTATTGCTTTCCTCATGAATACAAATGACTCTTCCCCTGCCATCCTAAGTATCAAAATCGCAGCCTCTGTGCACTGTCTGACAGATGGCTTTTTGTGTTCGTGACAATTGTGTGTTGTGAGTGTGTGTGCGCACCTGTGGGATGGTCAAGTACAAATGCCTGTCTTAGCGAGGTATTGATAGAAACATATTTAGTGATGACTGAAGTCGGGTCAAAAAAAGCCGATTTGTATAACAATTTTGGAGGTGCATTAGGACTTGCCGTGTAAATGCAGCCTGATAGATATTCAAAATCCATTGCTCTTTTAGTAGCTTTAAAATAAAAATATGAATGTTTTACAATCATTCAGTGAAGACCTGTAATCCATGAGAATGTAAGAATGTTTACTTGAATACTTGATATTGCATTTAGAAATTTTAAGCATGCACTGTTTTCTTAATTAGTTTTTTTGGTCTTGTTTTATTACAGACTGTCTCCTTGCCTTGAATAATACCAGAGAACTTGAAACAATGTTTACCCAATTAACAAATAAGTCAGTATTAGTTCTTGCATAGCGAATCCGCTAATTTCCCTGGTATTGGTTCCAACAACTGAAATGTTGTTATCGTGACAACACTGCCTGCATTGTTTATTTGTACATGGTAGATCTAACTGTAATATCATTATGAAAAAGTAGTTCTCATGCCATAAAAGTGTGAGCACCCCTGACTTACATTAATTCTTCTGTTAAAGCTTGTGTATTATTTGAGCTGAAAAGTTGTTTAAATTGTTGCTTTTGCAGTTGTTTTGGGGTTTTAGGGTTTACAGTGTTACATTATCTTGGCAACAAAGTTGTAAAATTGGATATAGCATTACAAAGAGAAGGTTATTATGCAATTTTATCACATTAAAACCATATTTATAAGCATATAGTTTATGTGTTGCACCTATACTTTTTAAACAGTGAGTACTGAAATGTTTACGGAGTGACCTATTCACTTCCATTTTAAGTGCCTCAGTATGACCCCGATTTTTGCTTCTTTTTTTTTTTATAAATAAATAAAATGAAGGACAAGTTAAAATAATGTTTTGTGGTAATCAACATTATGTCACAAACGCTGTTAATTGAGTTTAACTTGTACAGTGAAATCTGAATATTCCTTTAAAAAATTCTATAATACACTGCAGGAAAAGCTAAACACAGACAGCAGGTAGAGAGAAAGAGAGAAATACAGACAAAGTCAAAATAAAGCACACAGCACTTAAGCACACATAAACAGACAGAATTGAATTAAATGCAATGACAAAGGGCCCAAACTGTTGTTGCCATGGGAGACCATCTGAATGGTCTAAAAATGTGACAACTGTTAGAACAGAGCTTTAAAAGACCCTACTTGTTGGCTCAGCATTAGTACACTGGGTACTGTGGCAAAGATCTAGTCTCGCGATTGACAAGGACAGTGAGCCATCTTCCAGGCTCCAAGTGTGATTTAGCATTCTGACTCCCGCTGTGAGAAAACTATGCTGAGAAAGAGCAAGCTAATCCGAAGCACAAACTATTATGACAGTCATTCTGCCCCTGGTCGCTAAATACTCAAAAACTTCTAAGATGTCTACACTGCTGAGCAGAGTCACCACACACACACTCATGAAAGTGTGTTTTAAAGATGAAAGTGACTGCGCTGTAATAGGAGTACAACTGTTTTTTGTTGTTGTTATGGAGAAAAACAATGACTGTTTTCTGTGAAGTGTGTCATTTATGTACCTCTAGGAGCACCAAACAAAATAATAAATACATTTTAAAAAAATATATTCTGTCTCGAACACTCCTTCCGCCTTCCATTGGTAGGAACAAACAGGAAGTCCTGCCCCAAACTTACAGCGATGGTTGTGCCAATGTTGCTTTATCGGTTTAAATTTGTCTTTGCGCATTAGACTATTAACATACTTTAAAAACACTTCTGCTTTAATGTTTTATTAATGTTTACAGTGAAAATAAAACATTTGCAAGCCATTATCCTACCATTATGTGACACATTTCTGACTGGAACAGCATATACGATAAAAACAAAATAAAAAAATGTCTTTGACTGGATTGTGAAATGTTGGTGCTCCACTGTTTGCCATTGTGGAGTGCTACTCCCCTTTTAAAACAACACTGGTGCCTGTTTATACTAACTAACTGTCTAACTAACTTGTGTCATTTTGATGAAAGAAAACTAAAACAAACTTTTTATTTTCCTTGGAACAACATGCAATGATGAATCATGCAAAATAAGACCAGGGGTGTTTATGAAAGGGATAGTTCGCCCAAAAATGAAAATTCTCTCTTCATTTACTCACCCTCATGCCATCCCAGATGTGTATGTTTCTTTTGCTGAACACAATTCTTTTGAAGAACATCTCAGCTCTGCAGGTCCATTCAATGCAAGTGAATGGTGGCCAGAACTGGTGGCCAGGACTCCAGTGGTTAAATCCATGTCTTCTGAAGCAATATGATAGGTGTGGGTGAGAAAAAGATCAAAACTTAAATCCTTATTTAATATAAATTCTCCACCCTGCCCAGTAGTTGGCGATATGCACAAATAATGCGAATCGCTAAAAACAAAAGAAGTAGATTGTGAAAGTGAAAGTGGAGATTAATGGTAAAAAAGGAGTTATATATTGATCTGTTTCTCACCCACAACTATCATGTCAGTTCTGAAGACATGGATTTAAGCAATGGGGTCCTATGGATTACCTACATGCTGCCTTTATGTGCTTTTTGGACCTTCAAAGTTCAGACAACCATTCCCTTGCATTGTATGGACCTACAGAGCTGAAATATTCTTCTAAAAATCTCTGTTTGTGTTCTGCGGACAATAGAAAGTCATATACATCTGGGATGGCATTGGAGTAAATTATAAAAAATATTTTTTTTATATATATATAATTTTTTTTTATTTTTATGAATTTCTTTTTTTGGGGGGGGGGGTGAACTATCTCTTTAAGATGGTGAATAGAGTCAATTTTTATTTCATGTTGACTAAAAACTGACAAATGTGAAGAATCAACCGTGCATGTACACACAAACACAACAAATTCCATTTATTGTCATGTCCCCTCCACCTTCACATCTTGTTGACTGGCAGGAGGACTATTATTTACACATGAAGGCCACATCTTTTCACTGGCATGTGAAAGTTAATTAGGTTGGAGAGATTGACAGTTCTCGATAAAGCGAATACTACTCAACTTAATTACTTTCTGACAGCTGCGCCGAGTTTGCAGAAAGGAGAAATTGAATTTATGGATGAAGACCCCTGTGTTTGCCTGCTTGCACCTCTATAGTAGAGTATAGTGTCACCCAATAGTAGACCAACCGTTGACACTAATCGATCACCGCAGGAGGGGCATCAACAAACTGTCATACACAGAGATTTTGTAAGCAGCTATTTTGTAAATTGTCTCGACTGTGATGATACTGTATGAAAATTGGGTTACTAGTTAGGGAAGACTATGTCAACACTATTGATAGGTCTATATTGTGGGTTTGAACGAGCCCTATAGCATTAACCTACATTCATGCAGAGATCAATACTAATTAAACAGAGCAGAGGGGTTGACTAATAAGACAGTAGTCTCAATCACTAGTTTTTGTAATCCCTTTTTGTGTAAACAAATTACATCCACAAACGCTGGTATTGGCGCCATTGAGATTACAACTGCTGTCAGTCACATCATTCATTTGTTGGAGTTTTATGTTTAAAGGAGAAGAGTATCATTTTTTCTGTTAAAATACTTTCTCATATTCCAGTTTAATATGAAGAGACAATTATAAGAAATCCCTTTGTAGGTGGACTTCCGGAAGAGTTTAAACACTTTTGTTCTGTGACGCTTTCAAATCAGAGAGGTATTACATGTCAACTTCTAGAGGTATTACATGTCAACTTCTGGCTGAACCAATAGAGTGAGTTTTGGGAAGGGCTAACTTTTTATCCAAACTGAAATCTGGAAGATAGAATGAGTGCTTCGAAAACCTGTCAGAAAACAAGGTGTTGTTTGTCATAATTGTTGGTACGCTTGGTACTGCTAGTGGTGTAGGACCTTTACAAAAAAAGTGTAGTGGTACGATGGTAGAGTAACAGTATCAGCTGGTAATACTACAGTACTTTGATGTATACCAAGGTAGCATATGATTGCCATGGTAGATTTATGATTACATATTCACAAACAATGGAATTTAAAGAGTACTCCAAGGTACTACAAATAATGCCATAGTATTATCATCATGGTGTCCAAAGGTTCATGCTGAAAATAAAACCTTTTTATTTTAGTTTTTTAAAGTATGAGCCAATCAAAATAAATGCATTTGTGTGTCTGCCTGTGCAGTTTTTAATCCAAGTGTTGTGTTCAATTTGTGCTAGCACATTTTGTGATCCCGGTCAAAAATGACCAGCCCACTAAGATTGTTTATAAATCTCTCAAATTGCATACATAATCACAGTATATTGCATTAGATATTTTTATCAACTTCTTTTTTGTAATTAGGACTCCAATTTTTGAATTTAAATATATACAGTATATTATTAATATATATATATATTAAATTAACAGAAAAATAGGAACAGTTTCATTCTCAAATTTATCACAATAATTATATTCAGAGTAGGTAAAACCATAAAAACATGTGATAGCCATGTGTTATATATTGTTGATTTGTTTCACTCAGAAGCCAATCTGCAGTGAGTATTAGTATATGAAATTCCCAATGACACACATAAATATAATAAACAGTGACATTTGAAGAGGCCATCATAAGAGTTGCCATTTGTCGCATTTTTCCTTATTACTTCCTGAAACATACATATAATATAGACAATGACATATTGTAACTTACAGCAGACTATCCCGATTCAAATGAGCCCAAACACAACATAATATGTTAAGTAGATCATGAAATATTCCTCAAAAAGTGTACATGGAAAACCGATGCACATAAGGGTGCTCACCACATATCGTGTGTGTGTGTGTGTGTGTGTGTGTGTGTGTGTGTGTGTGTGTGTGTGTGTGTATGTGTGAGCGTGTATTTATCACTTCATGGGGACCAAATGTCCCCATAAGGATAGTAAAACCCGAAATTTTAGACCTTGTGGGGACATTTTGTCGGTCCCCATGAGGAAAACAGCTTATAAATCATACTAATTTATGTTTTTTGAAAATTTAAAATGCAGAAAGTTTTCTTTGAGGTTTAGGTTTAGGGGTAGGGTTAGATTTAGGGGATAGAATATAAAGTCTGTACAGTGTAAAAACCATTATGTCTATGGAAAGTCCCCATAAAACATGGAAACACAACATGTGTGTGTGTGTGTGTGTATGTGTGTGTGTGTGTGTGTGTGTGTGTGTGTGTGTGTGAGTGTTTGAGTGTGTGTTTGCGTGCGTGTTGTGTGTGTGCACATGTCAGAGGACTTTCTGTACAAACACACATCCACATATTTGCTCATCTAAAGGATTGGTATGCTCCTGAACACTTAATATTTCTGTATTTTGTACTCTAATCCATTCATTTACAGTGGCCTGTCCTTTTTGACCGGGAACACAACAAGTGTAACAAAGTGAAATAAAAAAATAAATAAAAATAAAAGTAAAGAAAATGGTAAAAATAAATAAATAAATAAATAAATAATTTCAGATACCACGTGTGAACAAAGACAAGGAATTTTATTCCAACCGGATTAGTAAAAAAATCATACGAATAAAAAAGTCCTCCTTGCACTAGAAGTATATATTTTACCTTTGCTCCACGTCTAGTTGTTTTTTCAGCTTCTCGTGTAAGCATGCCGTGTTTTAAACATGCTGTCTCCTATATAAAGTAACTTTAACTTTTAAAAACATGCCTGTTGTTTTATCTGTTGCACTGCATCCAGCCTTTTTAAGGGCAAGTACGTGTTCATTATAAACAGCCACACATCATACTTTCTTTTGTAATTGAAACATTAATTCAGATGTAAGTATACTGTATATGAATGTAAAATATCCTGTTGTGTGCACCCCTGCTGGAAAAAGGTGACTTATTCATATTGTTGCTTACCTGGTACTCGTTTGGCCAGAATGTGCTGACTGCCAGTTCCACCTGGTGCCACTGTCGTCCACGTGAGCCTGAGTTGTTCCACACGGGAATGCCAAGCGGCCCACCGTTGACCCGCACATAAACCCGCAGTGCCCCTGGGCTGTGGCCGTCTCTGCTGTACAGAAAGTAGCTGAATTGTACGCAGTGCGTGTCATTTTCACTTAGTGTCTGCAGCAGAAGCTGAGCCCTCTGCCCTGCTGCATGCTGGGAGGAGTTGACCAACATATAGGAGCCTTGAGGAGGAAAACAGAGAGGAGAAGAATCAGTCAAAGGTCACTGCCATCACATACTGTACAAACATACGTAAATATCAACCACTACGGTTCATTTTAATATTTATATAATAGCAATATTTAATGACCAAACCCCAAAAACCATTAGCATTGCATCAATAGCTGGGTTTCCATCCATGTATTTTTAATGCACTTTTTGGGATATTGTGTAAAAACAGTCGAACGGAAACACCAAAATGCTAAATAAATCTCCAAAAAGCACATAAAAAGCGAGTCACTCGCTTGAGATGGAAATATTTTTTATTCGAACAGAAGAAATGCGCATAAACTATGATTGAAACACATTTGACATGCTGCACATCAAAAAACTCATGTGACTGAATAATTTGTTCATTACTGGACTGACCAGCAGACCAATCATCGCACCTGAAATGTTGCTCTGGTCATCCTGAAATAACGGTCCTGAAAATAAAAAGCCTGCAAATAGTTTGCAGAACAAATAAGCCAAATACAAACTTGAACTGTGCCGCAGAGCAGGTTTATTGACACTTATATCTTACAACATATCTTATAGATCCACACGGTAAAGTCATAAGAATGGAGGAATGCACACACATAGTGCTTCCAGAACTGTGTGATGCGCTGTTGCTTCCAGACATCCAGAGTGTTTTGTCTACTTGTTCTAAACTGCAAGTATTTTGATACTAAAAAAGTCACAGTGGCTACAATCAATCCGGAAGTGACGGTTTTGTTCTTTTGAACACATGGGATGGAAACGTGGTTTTATTCACAGATTGTTTTTGCAAAAATATATATATACATATTTTTTTTGGCATAAATTAAATTTGCAACTTGGATAGAAACATAGCTTCTGACACCAGATACATCGGTGCTCACATTTCACATAATCGAACACTACGTTGCGAAGGTTGACTATGTGGAAATACGAATCAGTTCTTGTTGCATGGAAGAAAAAAATTCAAACAGGTTTGGAATGACTTGGGGATAAATGTTAAATTTTGTGTGAACTATCCCTTTATCATGCAGTCAAGTTTTGCTGCTTTTAGCAATTATATATACTGTAAGCTGGTGATATAATTTACATTTACATTTATGCATTTGGCAGACGCTTTTATCCAAAGTGACTTACAGTGCACTTATTACAGCGACAATCCCCCCAGAACAACCTGGAGTTAAGTGCCTTGCTCAAGGACACAATGGCGGTGGCCGTGGGGATCGAACCAGCAATCTTCTGATTACCAGTTTAACAGTTATGTGGTTTAGACCACTACACCACCACCACTCAACCTAATTTAAAGCAAAGAACTGTAGGAAATAATACAAAGCATATTCACAGAAAAAACAGGTAGTTCAAAACATTTGTGGAGCGCTTTAATGTACATTAAAATGTGTATTTTTAAAAGAAACACACATACACTAAGCTCTGAGATGATAATAATAGAGTCTGAGGGGGGAAACATCCAGTGCAACCAGCCTCCTTAGAAAGTTCTGTGTAGTTTCCCATTCCTACTTTTCAAAAGCCCTTGTTTGCCTATTTGTCTCTTTCCGCAGAGTATCTCTCCCTTCAGTGAGTTTACAAAGGATGACAATTTTGGCATTACTCTCTCAATGCTGAGAGAAACAGCCTACGAACAGCACGGAATACCAAAATGTTTTTCATGCTCCTTTTCGCCCCAAGGCTCTCTACAGAGTGTGACAATTGCAGAATTTCTCTGTACTAAGAGAGAAGTGTATGAGATATTGGTAAAGCAACAGGCAGACTCAAATAGAGGCATATTCTGCTGCCTCAAAAAGATTTTGGACACCAAAGGCACCCTTAAATTATATGTCTGTGTTTCACAAATATCTGGTATTTTCAAAAGAAAGATAGCACACAAGCACACTTATAAAGCTAAACTTTCACAAAAAGATGTTAGGTTTAGATATACAGATAAAAATGAAGACAAAACATATTTGGATATTTTCTGGTTGTCAAACGTTAATGTGATGAGCTACATCAGTGTGAACCTGAAGGGAACTAACTTCATGCATGCACTAAAAATCAAGGATACCAGTTTGTTAAAAGTAATTGCAAAAATGGTTAGTTCTGAGAAAAGGTTAAGCATCATTTGTTTGCAGATTAAACTTGGTTAATAATGTAGTTTCTAATGCAATTAACATTTATTTTTAACTGTTTCTTAAGTGGCCAAAACTGTCCAAATACTTTTTTGGGGCCATTGCACATACAAACACACAAGAGAACAGCCAGCTTGATTGGAATTAATCAACATGGCATGCCGATGATGCACAGAGGACAGTGGGACATTAGGGTTAGGGGCTCCAACTGCAAGGTGAAGCACTGGGTTACATACATGCAATGCATATATACATACATACGAGGAGGTCCTTCATAACCGTGGTCCTTCTGCCCTTTACTCTTCAGGACATCACAACCCAAAACACCCTTAAAGCTCACTTCAACATAACGTGTCAATGGACTTTTATTTCAACATTTAGATTTAAGGTTAGCAATTATATGAATGTGAAAGTTTTTTCACCATTTGAATCACCTGTTGCCCTTACGCTGCTTATGACGTGCTCTTCAAATGTCTCTAGAGTGCAATATGAGGACGCCTTGAGAAATCTAATTAACCAAAATGCCTTAAGAAAGCAGGGCTTTTCACGCACGCATACTCACACTCACTCATGCTTCACACACACACACACACACACACACACACACACACACAATTCCAATTCCTTGTAAACCACCCAAGACCCGCACACACACACACACACACATACATACAAATGAATCAAGGGTGGTCCACTATAGGGCCCTTTATAGAGGATAAGGCTCCATAGAGCCATCAGCTATCATACACATATTTACATCTGTCTTCAAAAAACTTTCCCTCACAAAAATGTATCATAGAATTACCATAATAATTTTTAACACTGTACCATGGTAATATGAAGTTGTTTGGACTTTTACTATGGTAATATTATGTTTTTTGAACACGAACTCTGGTAATACTGTGGTGTTCTTTGAAGTACCTTGGAATACTACGTAAATAACATGCTGAATATGGTAATCAAATCTGTCCCAACAAAGGTCAGAATAATAACATGTTTTGTAGCCATGCTGACTAATGACAATGTTTAAGAAATGCACAATTTGTGGAATAGTTATTATAAATGTCCAAGTTGGCAGCAATACTAAAATAAGAAAAAATAATATATGAATCATAAACAGTCAAAAAATTCTCTTAATAACTGGGCAAGAATGAAGACATTCAAAAATCTTTTCATTTATTATCAATAGGCTCGAAACATGTTGATTAATAAAGCCAATTTTAGATGGGAAAAAATTGTTTCTAGTCCTGTCACAAACCTTGCTTATCTGAACTGTAATTTCAGAGCCATAAAGGTTGTTTCACTTTGCTTCATTTTTGTTGAAGCAAAAGTGTGTTGTGTGTTTTAGCGAAAGATGCTGGTATCCATCTATATCGCTGTTCACTGTATTTCTCCACTACGATCTATTGTCGGTAAAATAATCACATATGCAGCTCTACTATGCATAGCCTCATATCGCGGGCCAGGGGAGAGAGGCAACGTGTGCGGAGTGCGAAGAGGTATTAATGAAGCGTGTTCGGTGCTAGAGAAAAATATTAAAGTATCTAGCACTGAAAGATCAGTGCTATCTATTGCCCGGAATGCGTGCGGTGTACACAGCTTCACTGTTTTGTCACGCTGCTAAACTAACGAGTAGAAATGGTGAGATGGGGCACCCAATGTCATGATGTCTCACGGTCCAGATGGAACTTATCTGGGGTCCAGACTTGGACTGCGGTCTGCTAATTTGTGACCGCTGCACTATGGTATATAATAATGTACCAATGTACAATCATCACTTCATTTTACTGCCACAGTACTTTCTTTAAGGGTCCACCAGAAATCTTTAAGCATCAGACTCTTAAGCTCAAAGAATGACATGTTTGATCAGGAATTTTGATGACATTTCTGTACAGATATATTTCATAGGCTGTTTCAGTGCATGACAAAGGATAGAGTAAAAAGGTTAAGAGCTTTACAACTCTTCATCACAATGACGACTTTTGCCCACTGATTTTTATGAGTCATACATGGCTAAATCTAAACTTGACAGTAAGGTCTATTTTTGCTGTAATATAATTCATATAATTCATAGCTGTTAACCTTGGGCTTAGGAAAATGGGTTTTTACTTTTAATGAAGGTTTTTCTGTCCTTCTCTGTGATAATTCAAGCTGTCAGACTGCATAAAGACTCCTTTGATACCAAGGCAACAAGGAATTTCTCATCTTGTCTTGTCTTGTCTTTTATTATATTATATTATATTACAGTGCATCTGGAAAGTATTCACAGCACTTCAGTTTTTCCAAATTTTTTTATGTTATAGCCTTATTCCAAAATGGATTAAATTCATTATTTTCCTCAAAACTCTACAAACAATACCCCATAATGACAACGTGAAAGAAGTTTGTTTGAAATCTAAATAAAAATAAAAAACTAAATAAATCACATGTACATAAGTATTCACATCCTTTGCCATGACACTCAAAATTGAGCTCAGGTGCATCCTGTTTCCACTGATCATCCTTGAGATGTTTCTACAACTTGATTGGAGTCCACCTGTGGTAAATTCAATTGATTGGACATGATTTGGAAATGCAAACACCTGTCTACATACGATCCCACTGTTAACAGTGCATGTCAGAGCACAAACCAAGCCATGAAGTCCGAGGCTTAAATCTGGGGATGGGTACAGAAACATGTCTGCAGCATTGAATGTCCCAATGAGCACAGTGGCATCCAACTTCCATAAATGGAAGAAGTTTGGAACCACCAGGACTCTTCCTTGAGCTTCCTTTCCCAGCCAAAATGAGAAGGGCCTTAGTCAGGGAGGGGACCAAGAACCCGATGGTCACTCTGAAAGAGCTCCAGCGTTTCTCTGTGGAGAGAAGAGAACATTCCAGAAGAACAACCATCTCTGCAGCACTCCACCAATCAGGCCTGTATGGTAGAGTGGCCAGACGGAAGCCACTCCTTAGTAAAAGGCACATTACAGCCCGTCTGGAATTTGCCAAAAGACACCTAAAGAACTCTCAGACCATGAGAAGCAAAATTCTCTGGTCTGATGAACTCTTTGGCCTGAATGGCAAACGTCATGTCTGGAGGAAACCAGGCACCGCTCATCACCTGGCCAATGCCATCCCTACAGTGAAGCATGGTGGTGGCAGCATCATGCTGTGGGGATGTTTTTCAGCGGCAGGAACTGGGAGACTAGTCCGGATCAAGGGAAAAATGAATGCAGCAATGTTCAGAGACATCCTTGATGAAAACCTGCTTCAGAGCACCTGGGGGTGAATGTTCATCTTCCAATAGGACAATGACCCTAAGCACACAGCCAAGGTGACAAAGGAGTGGCTACAGGACAACTCTGTGAATGTCCTTAAGTGGCCCAGCCAGAGCCCAGACTTGAACCCGATTGAACATCTCTGGAGAGATCTGAACATGGCTGTGCACCGACGCTCCCCATCCAACCTGATGGAGCTTGAGAGTTCCTACAAAGAAGAATGGGAGAAACTGCCCAAAAATACACAAAAAGACTTGAGGATATAAATGTGCCAAAGGTGCTTCAACAAAGTATTGAGCAAAGGCTGTGATTACTTATGTACATGTGGTTTTTTCTGTTTTTTATTTTTAATACATTTGCAAAGATTTCAAACAAACTTCTTTCACGTTGACATTATGGGGGTATTGTTTGTAGAATTTTGAGGAAAATAATGAATTTAATCAATTTTGGAATAAGGATGTAACATAACAAAATGTGGAAAAAGTGAATCGCTGTGAATAATTTTTTTAAAATAAATCAACACAGACCCTGGAACAGATAAATTGTGGTTTTCTAAACTGGAAACTAGAAATGTAGGGGTTAGTCTATAATTCTTGTATTATTTGTATTTTTCTTGCAGCTTTTATGACCTAATTTTTAGTGTGAGACTACATGGAGTATTTGTAAACCAAGTAGGAAGGAAGGAAGGAAGGAAGGAAGAAAAGGCTATTTCTACAAATAATATAATAGAGCTTTGGAGTGGTATTAAACATGCATCTCATCTCACAGAAGGGCTGTGGAGGGTAGCATGTAATCATGTAGTTCATAAGGTGCAGCTGATTATCTCAAGGCCATGTTGGTATAGCTGTTAACTTTATGAAATAACAAATTAATCTCTCAATCCTGAGGTCGCTAAATTGCGATAAATTAATCAACTGGATGATGGCATAGATGGAGAAACAGATATTAGGAATCCACCATATATTGGTTTCCATAATTACACTGAAAAAACAAATGCTGTAAGAAAATAACAAATTAACTAAATTCAGTCAGGTTTATACTTATAACAAGAAAAAATATGCTAATGAATCAAGACAAGGTTTTGGTTGTAGTTTTTTTTTTGTAATTGTTGGTATTCTTAGGTCAGTATTAGAAGCAGATGTAATACATTACAATAATGTAAATGGTTCATGTTAATTTCTACATAAATAAAAACATTTTCGACATTAAATGTTGTATAAGTCAACATTAGTTAATGCAAAATGAACTTACATTGAACAAACACTGAACAATATTATATGTATAAATTATCATTAACCATGAATAATAAAAGCTGTATAATATTTAATTGTTGATTCATGCTACCCAGTGCATTAACTAAAGTTAACATAAAACCTTAGAATAAAGTGCCTGATTCAACTTGATGCATGTGATCTCACTAAGTATGAACAGCATTTTATGTTAATCAACAGGTAAAATGGCATTTATTTTTAATATTTAACATCATACCGGCAATATCATAAAAATCAGCGATTACATAAAAATTATTAGCAGCCAACACTTCTATATCAGTGCATCTCTTAGAGATGTCTATTCAGCAGCTGAATGGATTTACAGACATATGGATGGACAGATTTAGACAGACAGAAACACAGACAGATCTATTTAAAAACCTCTTTATGCAACCAGCACCTCAAGAAAAGCTTCCAGTAAATTCCAGCATTTGAGAGCACACTCCAGAACTCTTTCAAGGAGACACTGATTGAATTCACAGTGCAGAGTCTGTGGTTTATCATATTGTATTGAATCTGAACCCAAACAGAGCTGACCGCATATCTAAGTCAGAGGCCCTCGAAACTGAGTACGATGGCACCCCCTGTCTCTCTCTAACACATGTGGGAGAGGGGCAGAGCACACCAGATATTGGCACTGACATTTTGAATCTCAAAATTGTTCTCTCCAGCCTCAGATCAGAATCCAATCTCCCAGAGCCAGCCTGAAACCTCTAAAAGCCAGGGCAGCCAGTACAACTTCTACCAGAGGACTAAAATGTTGATTATAAAAATTTTGATTATATAATATTTAATTCCTCTTAAATCATGAGCACAGAACAGGTTGTAATGTACATAAAAGCACAAAATGTGTTTACAGAAATGCACTTACAATGGAAGTCTATTAGGCAAGTTCACCAGAGGTGTAAACCAGAAATGTGAAGCTTGTAATATTGTTATAGCGCTTACATTAGTTATTCTGTAAAAATAATTATATTATTTGTGTATCTGTAAAGTTAAAAATCTTATTGGTGTCTGCTCAGACTGGACAGTTATCTGTTTTTAGAGGGGCTTTGAGCACTTTTCAGCTGGTCAAGCTTAGAGCTAGTTGGCCTCCCAGCTAAATCATATAAGACCAGTTAAGACCACCAAACGAGTTTAGATTCACTTAGGATTTTCTCAGCAGTGTATGTATATTATTTTCCTTCAAGCTTTTTTTCAAAATAGATTGCCTGACATGCATTAGCACCAGAATGACAAGAAGCAAGATGTCAGAAATAATTAACAATGCACAAAGCAACTATATAAACCAAACCAAGGCTGCAAAACTGGTAAGGTTCTAAATACATAACCGTTTTTCATCCTTGTGTACTTTTAGGGAATAATGTTAGAGGTTCAATCTGTCAAGAGCCGCTTAATAAGGCCAGACATCCCTCTTGCCTTTTGATATTTATACAGTGAGCCATCTCTGGTTAACCTTTGACTATTCACCTGAGCGTACAGCCACCGCGACTCACCAGTGCAGACATACTGTTCGCATAACCAGAAATATCAAACATAAGGTGACCTTTGGTGAATTATGCCTCCAAGGCTGGTGAAATCTGATAAAGTCTCATCCATTCACTGCTAACCCTCCCAAGGGCGCAGGAACATACATAACGAGATTTGGAGTGATTGAGCCCATCGTCATTCAAACGGTGCGTGCCGCAGGAAAACAGCCACTCGCCAGCTCACCAAGATGCTATCTCGAAGAGAAAAGGAGAGACGAGGTGGAGAGAGATGGGGGAGAGAGAGAGAGAGAGAGAGAGAGAGAGAGAGAGAGAGAGAGAGAGAGAGAGAGAGAGAGAGAGAGAGAGAGAGAGAGCTTGACCAAGGATAGAGCTTATGTGGACAAGGGGCTGAAAGACACATTTACAAAAAGTTACTATGGACTTGAAAGTAGAGGTCTGAAATAGTGAGAGGAATGAGATGTGGTGAAATTTTTTTTTTTTAAATAGGAAAGAATTACTGCTAAAGGGTCAGTGCTCTATATATATATATAAAAATTAAATAGATGAATAAAAAACTAAAATCTGTCAATGTGTTACTCCCAAACAAAGAATTCAACCTTCAAATGGGTCCTAACTATGTGTGGCAGGGCGTAGGGTGGTGCCGGGTCGTGATCATGCACACCCGGTCCCTTATCAGGCTAATCAAGCCTCCGAGAGGGATAAAGGATGACTGCGGAGGATTGTGCGGGAGAGAGATAGTTTACGGACATGTCCGTCATGTGTGTGTTTATGTTTGTGCTTTTTGTTTTGAGTTTAATTAAACATTTTTGATATTGACAAGCCGGTTCTCGCCTCCTCCTTGCACATCTGAATCCCCTTACATTGGTGCCGAGACCCGGGAAGGAGGAGGGATGCCCGTCGCAGAGTCCTCGACACTGCCGTACATCCGGGGAGCGCTGCTGCCATCTACCAGGTGACGGAGTAGACCGACCGCCCGGATGTGGGGAACGACCGACGTCTGCGGGGTGAGTGGGGACTGGATTCCCCGACCGCCTGGAGCGATGGAGCCGCTGCCAAGGGCGGAGGATTGCCCTGCCACACTATTCTATACAAGTAAGGGATAATGTAGAGATAATGTACAGGTACTCTGCTTCGTGTCAGGGTTTATTGTGCAATAAAAAACAGCTGATTGTATATTATTCAACTTATTACATGGCTACTAAACAAACACATAAATAAATGGACATTAAATATAGATTTGCATTAAAATTATGCAATAATGTGAGAAGTAATAAATAGCTGAACAGCTGAAATCCACTTCTGGTTTGCCTTCTCAGTTCTGTTGGTGTTTAGTTTGTAAATAATTACCTTCATGACTCCTCATTATGCATCAAATTACAAAACTACAAACCAAATATATAAATAATTGCACATGAAGCATTGATGTATGTTGAAATTATTTTAAGATCTCACTTTATTATACAGTGATCCGAGAAGCAGGAATGATTACTCGCAATAATCTTTCCTGCCAATGGAATCTGCGTTTGTTCCTCCGAGATATCAGACCGCTAGATGGCGATATTGACCAATCAGAATCAAGTATTCCAGAGAGCTGTGTACTAATAACCAATCATTTATATTGTATCATATTAGACTGGTGTTAAGTCTGACGGCCCTGAAGTACGAATCACAGAACTGTTCTCAGTTCATTTCGAATTAGACTCTGAAAAATTACTCACGATTCAATGAGGGTCAGTTGTGAACTCAGTGACGGCTCTGAATGATTCACTGATTAGGTGAGTATGATTCAAACTTACTCTGCTTACTCTGCTATTTTGCAAATCTTTGACTGATTTATTTGAGTCATTTGTTCCCAAATAGAGAATACCGGAGCATTGGAGTATACTGATATACTCTAAAGATTTCAAATGCCAATCCACAAATGGAAAGTTTTCCCTGCTGTCTAGAATAGTTTTTAAATTGCTGTCACACATTTTTTGTCATATTTATGACCATTTTAGTCACAGTCTGGATCCCTGAAAAAGGAGTGAAAATGGTAAGATGATAAGAGGCAGAGAAGAGATGCCAAGCCAGACTGCAGCAGGGACTGACTAAAGGTAAAGGTGACTCCCATTTTTGTTTTCTTGTTTCTCAGAACTTTTTTGCAGCATTATTTTTCCCTTCATTTGACCCCATCAACAGGGCTTTGTTCGCCTCTGACATCAAGAGGCTTCAAAGGCGTGTTTGAGAATAAAAAGATAGGTGAGAGGGGTGCTGTGCTGAATATAGTTGAATCAATAGGTCCTCTTCCCACTTCCCACAATTTTAGAATCCGTCTTGCTCACTCTACCTCTCTTCCTAAAAGTGTTTAAGGCCCCTCCTATCCTTACAGCCTTGATGTAGATTTCTTTCCATCTCTTTCAAACTTTCACAAAAAGGACAGCTAAGATTTAAGGCATTCTCTCTTGGCTTTCTTTTTCACACACATATAAAAGCAGGAATGTTTTTGAACAAGGGCAGTGGTCACAAAGGACAGGTTATGCTGCCTGTTTTCATGACTCATGTCTCAATTTACCTCATATGACCTACAGTATGATACCAAGAGGCAAGGTGTGCAAACAATAAGACAGATTATTGAAAACATATTCTGTGACATACTTGTGCATCAGATTGCAACCCTAAAAGTCATAGATATGACTTATTTTGCTTTTTATACAACCCTGAAAAGGTTGGGACAGAATGGAAAATGCTAAGCACCCTGTGCTATATTTAAAGTACTAAATTAAAGAACACATTCTTTGATGTTTTACCTTGGAATAAACCAAAACATAAACATAAAAAATAATTAAAAAAAATACAATAAAACTCACAAGGTAAAACATCAAATAATGTGTTTTTGCAGTGCTTTAAATATAGCACAGGGTGGATAGAATTTAGAAATCACTCCTTTTTATTTTTATTAGGAGTTCCCATACTGTCAATTTTTTTGGATTTGGGAACGTACAAGACTGGCTGGAAAAAAGTGTCAGTCTATTAATGGAAAATCACTAGACAGAATGACCAAAGTAGGTACTAAATGTAAACCAAAGTCATTCTGGCCTTAGTCCAAAAAAGCCTGCGTGGGAAATTTCCAAGGCCACGTGTCCAATGAAACTTTATGGATCCTGGACTTCCTGACTGGGAGACCTCAGTCAGTCCGGATCGGGAACAGCATCTCCACCACCACCACACTGAGCACTGGGGCCCCCCAGGGCTGTGTGCTCAGTCCACTGCTGTTCACTCTGCTGACTCACGACTGTGCAGCAATGCACAGCTCGAACCACATCGTCAAGTTCGCCGATGACACGACCGTGGTGGGTCTCATCAGCAAGAACGACGAGTCAGCATACAGAGAGGAGGTGCAGCGGCTGACGAACTGGTGTAGAGCCAACAACCTGTCCCTGAATGTCGACAAAACAAAAGAGATGGTTGTTGACTTTAGGAGAGCACAAGGTGAACACACTCCGCTGAACATCGACGGCTCCTCTGTGGAGATCGTCAAGAGCACCAAATTCCTTGGTGTTCACCTGGCGGAGAACCTCACCTGGTCCCTCAACACCAGCTCTATCACCAAGAAAGCCTAGCAGCATCTCTACTTTCTTCGAAGGCTGAGGAAAGCACATCTCCCACCCCCCATCCTCACTACATTCTATAGAGGGACTATTGAGAGCATCCTGAGCAGCTGCATCACTGCCTGGTTTGGGACTTGCACCGTTTCGGACCGCAAAGCCCTGCAGAGGATAGTGAGGACAGCTGAGAAGATCATTGGGGTCTCTCTTCCCTCCATCAAAGACATTTACAAAAAACACTGTATCCGCAAAGCAACCAGCATTGTGGACGACCCCACACACCCCTCACACAAACTCTTTACCCTCCTGCCGTCTGGCAAGAGGTACCGAAGCATTCGGGCCCTCACGGCCAGACTGTGTAACAGCTTCTTCCCCCAAGCCATCAGACTCCTCAATACTCAGAGACTGGTTTGACACACACGTGTCCTGAGTTGCACTTTAATTACTGTCACTTTATAACTGGCTGCTACCTCAATAACTGCTCTGTGCATAGAACACTATCTTATAGTATGTTATGTTTACGTTTTTAGAAACTGTCATCTTTTTGCACTACTGTGTCCTGTTCATTGTCAGTAATTTGTTGTATTGTCCCGTACTTTGCACATGTTTGCACGTGCACTTTATATAGGTATATATAGGTATTTTATATAGGTATTTTATTTTGTTGTGTTGTCTCATGTGGTCCTGTGTTGGTCCTTTGTTGTTTTTATGTAGCACCATGGTCCTGGAGGAACGTTGTCTCATTTTGCTGTGTACTGTACTAACTGTATATGGTTGAAACGACAATAAAAACCACTTGACTTGACTTGACTTATGGTATTTGTCTGTCACTTGGTAATATAGCATATATTGATCAATATTTATACCAATGTTTGTTCCATGTGTTAGTCTGTCAAATCACACTCCAGCTGTTGCTTATGCATTTAAAAAACATAAAAAACATATACACTCGCTTGAGGCAGATTTTATTTTATATGAAGAAATGCGTATAAACTATGGTGGAAACACATTTACAGAATAAACTCCTATTGAATGTATAGGGAATACAAGATGCGCACCAAAAAGTTAATGTGACTGAATAATTTGGCCATAACTGGACTGACAAGCGGACCAATTATCACATCTGAAATGTTGTGCTGGTCACCTTTAAACAACAGTGTCTTGAAAATCCCAAGCCTGCAAAGTATTTGCAGAGAAAATAAGTTGAATGCAAACTTGTACTATCTTATAGATCCGCAAGGTAAAGTCATAAGAATGGAGGAAAGAGTGGGGCCAGAAGGGTCGCACAGGGTGGCAGCTGCCACCCTAAAAATGAGCTTTGCCACCCCAACTCTGAGTATTTTTAGATGTCACACCCTCTCCTCATCAGTTCCTGTCCTCTCTCTACTGTACATATAAAAAGGCAGAACAAATGACAAATTGAGATAAACATTTTAATTATTACGGCTCTTTATAAAATGTAAAAGCACTAAAATCTCATCTTTCATCCTCCATATTCAATTCATCACATTATAGGACTTCTGTTCCTGAAGAAACTTGTGACAATAACATCTCGTATCGTTTCCATGCAACTGAAGTTCTTCTGTGTCTTTCCCCCTAAAGACACAATTACTGTGGAAGATGTGTGCTGGAATAAATACACACAAATTAATATTTAATCACAAATTCATTATTAATTAATATTTCAAATCCTGTTGTGTAATCACTCCTTTAACATTTCAAACCAGTTTTCAAATAAGGCAAACAAAACATGAAAAAACAACACAAAATGACCAGTGATGACAATTACTGTCTCTGTAATATTGTATACTATAAATATTGAAGTATAACACAGAGTATTCAAACAACAACCACAGCAGATGTTTCTACGCCATTATTTCCCCTGAAGAGTTACATTTTAATTAGAATAAATATGATTCGCATTACAATGTGTACATGATGCACATGCCATACTTATCAATGGCTCAGCTAACTCAACTGTGAACAGGGGTTTAAAAAAACAGCACCCAGACAAAACACAATTTATATACAGTAAAACATTTGTAAACCAGTTTGACATCTTGTAAATCAAAATCCATTAGTGATCACAATGCAAGTAACCTAACAAATTGTCCCATCATAAATTTCATTAAATTATGCTTTTCTGTCATCAAATAAAAAAAGTCTCATCAGCTCAATGGGAAAACGTTTAATTAGCATTCATTAATAGGCTATGTTTTTTGTATTGAAATGCAATTACATCAGGTCCTCTTAATGTGGTACTCTGAGCATGACAAAATGAGGAAGTAATTTCTTGGAATGACCCCAAAGACAGAATTTAAAATTCATCAATCACTGCAAATAAAAGCGTCTTATGATGTATTTCATGCACAATTTGAATTACAAATAAACAACATAAACTCTTATTAAAAAGTATTAACCTTATCAAAAGATATCCATTTTGAAAGCAGTGTCTCGAGTGTGCAGACACAAACACAGTACGTGCAGTAATAAAGGTAGGCATAAGAGCAGATGTGCTGCTTTAACAGTGTAAAACTTTCTCAATTTTCTATCTTTACGGTGCAAATCAGCGTAGCATACCATTTTTTCTACTGCTAGGTGTGAAATCACCTTAACTTTAGGTCCTAAAGTGTGACTTACTCTCTACTCAGATTTCCCCATCACTCTCTGTCTCTTGCTCTTTCCCCCATTCTTAAAGGGATATTTCACCCAAAAATGTAAATTCTCTCATCATTTAGCATGCAAAAGTGCTACACTAGCACATTTGGTGCACACCTGGGGTCAAATGTCCTCAAAGTTCTGTTCGTTTGGATAATGTGAACGCTGTTTTCCGAACTCTGTCGCGCACCCGCAAATCGCACCTGGGTTTGCTTGAAAAGGTGGTCTGGGTACGGTTCATGTGAACTCCAGTACGGTTTGCTGCTGATATGAACACAATCGTACCAAATCGCGGAAGTGAACCACATGCAATGACGTATAATTTGCGTCTTTGCAGGCTCCCGATCGCAATTATTATGATATAATGCATTTCTCCTCCCTCCCTCTTTTGGCCCATACAATGTAAGTAAATGGGTACCAAATTTTTTAAGCTCCAAAAATCACATAAGTCAACATTAAGACTCCAGTTGTTAGATCAATATCTTCAGAAGTGACATGATAGGTGTGGGTGAGAAACAGATCAGTTTCACATTTTTTTTCTTGTGTTTTTGGTGATTCACCTTCTTCATGCATATCGCCCCCAATTGGGCGGGGAGAAGAATTTCAAGAAAAAAAGGACTTAAATGTTTATCCGTTTCTTACCCGCACTTATCTCGTTGAGCACTCAGCACCAGGACAACCAGGCACAAGAACAGTTTTTATCCTCAGGCCATTTTCCACATGAACAATGAAACTGCCTTCAGGACTCCCATAGTGCAATAATGTATAAATATTAGGGCTGTCGATTTAACGCGTTAATTCAGTTCGATTAATTTTGCAAAAAAATAATGCGTAAATTTTTTTTACACAATTTATCGCATGCCGACAGACCATAATAAGGAAGACTCCTGAGAAATGCAAGCTTGTAGTACCACCTGTTTACTCCAGAGGGCAGTAAGTGAAATTTCAGCTGTATGAGCAATGCCCAGTTTATACAGTGAAGAAAACACTTCAGTGGGCAGAACAACACAAAAACATGCTTTACGTTCTTGCATTCAAAACACTCAAAGGAGCACAAATGCGATCTAAGGGATCTTAGGTTGAGTATTAAACTATATTTAACTTGACACAGTGACCTAAACATTTTATGTTTATGACGCAACACACCCGAGACGTCTAACGTAGGTGTAAATTGACGGGCCCTTAAACAAGCCCTCATAATAAATCTCCAACTGACTGACAAATTCACTTGTGTAATGGATTGCTGTGAACTGTATGCCAATGATTGGCTTATGATCAATAATATGGTAATAAACAATACATTGTATTCTAAAGCTGCTTTTTGTGTGGCCTTATCAATGATTAACTCTTCTGCTACAGGACTGTAAAGCATTTTAAATATCTGAATATTTATATATATATATATATATATAAATATTCACATCTGTCACATCTAGATCTTGAAAAGATAGATGAATGAAAAGTGTTTGCCTGTTTTCCTTTATTAATCTGTCAGCAGAGACATATTAAACATACATTTCCAGTGTGAGAACTTAGTAATGAAAAAGAAGACTTGATTTGAAAAGCACCACCTCAAAGGGATCCAACTGATATCAGTATTCCCAATTCACTCCCTCAGATCCACTTGACACAAACAAAACCTCTTTAACCAAATAACATGCAGCTTCACAGGTGGAGCCACTGGCAGAGCTCCAGCTCTTTAAATTGGGAATGAGAGGGCCGGGCTGCAATTACCCAAGTCTCTCTGGGGACAAGAAAACACATACAGAGTTTTAGGTGAGCCGGAGAAATAGCGAGAGAGAGAGAGAGAGAGAGAGAGAGAGAGAGAGAGAGAGAGAGAGAGAGAGAGAGAGAAAGATAGAAAGAGTGTGCATGTTTACATTATCTTGTGCCTTGGGAAAGGGACTTAAAGGCAGAATGATAAAGAAAAAGAAGCAGTGAGGGAAGACAAAACAAAATAACATCCTTGATAAGGAGTAAATAACAGCTGAAGCGCGGATGGGCAGAGTGTAGCCAGTGCCCTCTGGAGCTGGGGGAAGATAAGCCCATATCAGGAGCTGCTGCTGGTCTGGTGTTGCTAAAGGCGATTGGGGTAAACATGCCTCTCCGAAAGAGTCTGTACACAGTGACCTTTCAAAAAAAAGTCCTCCAATCCACATGCGATCAGCTCCGTGCATATTACAAGAAGACGGGGATGGCTGAGAGACGGTATGGCGCCCATTCCACGCCCTGTCTGAGGCGATATAGTGTTTTTGTACATCTCCAGCCCCTGTATTCAATTACCAAAAGACCTTTTATCAGATCTCATCTGATGGATGGAGCTGAAGGTGAAAGTAACATAATACAAAAAGAGCATCAGAATAGTCTTCTTATAAAGGAACAATTCAGCCAAAAAATAAAATTCTGTCATCATTTACTCATCCTCAAGTCCATCCAAACCAAAATGGCTTACTTTCTTACATTTCTTTCGTTCATTCTTTCAGAAGTAAAATCAACAGATGTGTGAGATACAGGCATGAATTTGAGTTACATTGAATCATTCATGAGAGAAGAAGCAATATCTGATTCGTGAATTAATTGTTCAGATTGGTTTTGTGAACTAGATCAACCAAATTTACTGAAAAGATCTGACCAAAAAAAAAGAAAAAAAAAAGCTAGTTCTCTTATGAACTCTCATGAACACACCACTGAGAACTAGGAAGTTTTTCAGTGAATTACAACATTTTAGGTCTGTTTGTCATGCAAACCTATCGTATGACTTCAGAAGATTTGGAATATGTCCTAAGAGTCCATGAGTCCTATAGACTACTTTTATTATAATTTTACGGTGCTTCTGTGTCCTTTTGAAGCTTTAAAGCACCATTTCATTTAATGGAAAAGAGCAACCAGTAGGTATGAACCCAATACCACTTTTTCTATTTCAACCCGATTCCAGACCTGAAATCTCAGTATCGGCCAATACCGTTCCCGATCCAATACCAGTATTGTTCATAATCAGTTTAGAATACTTCACTCTGATACTACACACTTTGATACTAATTGGGGGTACTCTTTTATATGTAAAGAAACACAAACCTTTAACTACAGATTATTTCAAAATAAATGTATAGCCTCTAAAAAAAAAAAGCTTTATTGGTAACTAATCTACTGGATAATATAGCAGCAAAATGAAAAGTAATTCTAGTGAAAGTCTTCAGTAGAAAATATGTCAGTTTTATTTGCACATTTTTTTCAACTTGTATCTGGACTTCAGACCTCTTCTTTTTCACTTTAGTTGTAAAATATTTGTTCAGTCCATATTTAATTCACAGTTATTTTTTTGGAACCCAGTTAACTTAAATCTTGTTGTAATTTGTAAACTAATAATAATGATAATAACAATAATACATTATAAATTTTATTATTGACTTTCAGAATTTCATAATATATTAGAAGTATATTGTTTTTCAGTCGTGCACCGTACAACTTTAAAATCCCCTGGCTTTTATTTTGACAGCCAGAACACAGTCCTGTAAGTAGTTTAATTTACTTCTTATTCAAAATCTGATGAAATGCTTATCCGGTGCTGTTTTCGTTGCATGTTATAAGCGAACGAAACTATTGAGCTTCTGCATCTGAGATGTTGCTCATGTGTGGCGCTCACATATTTTGCGCCACTCTGAGAGCTTGAGCACATCAACAGTGTGAGCGTGCTATGTATGTGTCAACAGAGCCGAGCCATTCACTTGTGTGCTGCACATGCATATTACAATCCCAATTCTGAAAAAGTTGGGGCAGTATGGAAAATGCTAATAAAAACAGAAAGGAGTGATTTGTAAATTATGTTCAGCCTTTGCTATATTTTTTTTTTTTTTTTTGCTTTTTAGTTATTTCAAATCAGATAATTGCAACACAATCCAAAACAGCTGAGACAGAGGCTATTTAAGACTAATAACAATTTGATGAGTTTAAATAACAAGGCGATGTGAAACAGGAGATGTTAAACTGGTGAGGCAATCATGTCATAGTATATAAGGAGCCTAGTCCTTCAAGAGTAAGGGTCGTTCGAGAATTGTCAATTTGCCAACAGATGCTTCAGCAAATAATCCAGCACTTTGAGAACAATGTTCCCCAAAGACAAATTGGAAGGATTTGTGGCATTTCACCCTCTACAGTGCACAATATAGTTATAGATTCCAGGAATCTGGTCAAAACCACTTCTGAATGAGCATGATCACTGATCCCTCAGACATCACTGTCTTAAAAACATCTGTAATGGATATCAAAAAACATAGGCAAGGGATTATTTTAGTAAACCTTTGTTAGTCAACACCACTCGCTGCTGCATCCACAGAAGAAAGTTAAACTTTACTATTCAAAGCAGAAGCCATACTTCAACACTGTCCAGAAGCGATGCCAAATTCTCTGGCCTCGGCCTCATCTCAGATGGAAAGAAGTACAGTGGAACCATGCTTTTGGTCCGAACAGTCCACATTTCAAATAGTTTTTGAAAAACACAGCTGTTGTGTTTTCCATGCCAAGCAGTTATCCAAGCTTTTATCGGCATCAGGTCCAAAAGCCAGTGTCTGTATGGGTCAGGGGTGTGTATGTGCCCATGCCACGGGTCACTCGCACATCTGTGAGGGCACCATTAATACAAATAGATATGTACAAATTTTGCAGCAACATACACTTCCATCCAGAACCGTCTTTTCCAGGGATATCCCTGCATTTTCCAGCAGCTTCAAACCACATACTGCTTGGATTACAAGTGCATGGCTGTGTAAGCCGAAAGCGTGGGTGCTAGACTGACCAGCCTTCAGTACTGACCTGTCTCCAATCAAGAATGTATGGCACATTATGAAGCATACCATACGGCAATGAAGACACTGTAAAATTGTGCAGCTGAAGAACTGCATAATGGATAAATGGAGGAAAATTCCACGTTCTAAACTTGAGTGCCCAAATGCTTCATAAGTGTTTAAAGCGCAGAGGAGGGTGGGGCCGGGCCAAAATGATGCACACCCGGATCCCGATCATCTGTGAGGCAAGGAGGGACTAGACTCCCCGACTGCCTGGAGTGTTGGAGCCGCTGCCAGGGGTGGAGTAGTGCCCTGCCGGCTGACAGAAAATGTGGCGGTTTCGAGGGAAGATCGCCGTCCATGAGGGGAGGAGTGAGTCGACCCCTGACCGCCTGGAGTGGTATGGCCTCTGCCAGGGGCGGAGGAGTGTCCCCACGGGCTGCCAGATTCCCAGAGGGGCATTCTGTCTGCTGGGTGTCTGAGGTTTTACTCCGGTCCGCCTGGGGATGAGCAGCTGTCCTCTGCCTGAGAGGGTGGAGGAGTGATCGGGGACCACGCGACGGTGCATTGGAGAACCAGTGAGTGAGTTTCTTTATCCTCTCTCTCCTCTCTCACTCTGTGTTGGCCTTTCCCCTCACCTGAAATTCACATGGGTTTGGAACAGCAAGAGGTTGAGTAAATGCTGACATAAATTGCATTTTTGGGCTAACTATCCCTTTAAATAATAGCTCAGATGGTTTGGTTTTGCTGGTGTAGCACTTTCAGTGAAAGATCGCCCTGACTATGCAAGGGAGAGATATGAGGGTCAGCGCAGCTTTGTTACCATTTGCAAACTCCCTAGTTTCATTTCCACTATTTGGGGCAACAACTCTTTTGGGCCCAAGAGGAACAGCCACTGCAGGGAGAGTCAAAACTGTGTGTCTGGCTGGGAACTGTTTTTGCTGACCCTCAAACAGTGGTTTCGCAGATTCACCTTGCCCAGAACCCTTGGGGCACAGAGCCGAAAGGATGGTCGAAATCTGGGCTGACTTCAATAGCAGCGCTGAAATTCTGGGTGCTAAATATAAGCTCCAGGTCCTGAAGTCAGTGGCCATCTTTCACCCTGTTGAACACTTTCTAACTTGTGGACACCTCTTTATGCCCTTATTTTATGCACCTCTTTCTGCATTATTTACTCAAGAATTACAAATATACAAGTTATCGGCATTCTTGAGGGACCCGGCTGAGGCTCGGCAATGCAGTATTTTAATTATGTAGCTTGAGGCAACTATTGGCGAAATCAGAATCAATAGTGATAAATCAGCGTAATAAGGCATTCAACAAGGTGCAGCCTTTAACACAGGTGGCTGCTGTTTCCTCTCTTTCCAATGCCTAAGAGAGTAAAAAAAATGATAAGGGTGCAGGCACACATCATTTAAAAGTAGTTTTAATGTGCTTGCTGTTTCTGTCTCTCTGGCTTTCTGTCAGCAATTAAAACCCAGACCTCTTCAACCATAGAGCTGTCATCCACTCACAATATTAATCCTTGAGCAAGATTAGGAAAAGAATTCCAGCATAGCTTCAATTGGAGATTTCAGTGTTTTAAATGTAAAAACTGGAAAAATCATATTCTTTTTGAGCATTTTTGTCTTGTTTTCCAATGAAAATATCTAAACATCATTAAAAACAGATAAATTCACATGCTAAGCCAAACTGTGTTAGATATTAAAGAGATAGTTAAGCCAAAATTGATTATTCTGTCATTTGCTCATGTTTCAAATCCATACAACTTTTTAATTGTATATTTTTTCAAACAATGAAAGTGAATGGTGACTGAGATTGTCATTTTCTCAGTCATCATTCACTATAATTGTATCTTATCCATACAATGAAAGTGAAATGTGACTGAGGCATGACATGAACATTTTGCCTAACATCTCCTTTTGTATTTCATGAAAGAAAGACAATTGTACAGTTTGAAACAACATGAGGGTGAGATAATGATGACAAAAAATTTATATATATATATATATATATATATATATATATATATATATATATATATATATATATATATATATATATATATATCTATATATATATATATATATATATATATATATAGATATATTTTATAAGTGTATTTTGTCCTGTGGCACTAGCAGATTTTTCTTATTTTGTATGCTTGAATGAAGCAAAAAGTCTATCATGCCAAAAGAAAAAAGACTTATTTCCAACATTCTCTGAAAACAAGCCTTAATATCTTGCCCAGTTTTGCTTAGTGTTAATACATCTTGTTTCAAGAAAGTTAAATTTTTTTTACAGGAAAACAAGATGAAGATTAATTCTAGTTAATAATTTTTTTTTTTTTTCGCAGCACAAAACATCAACTAGATGATTTGTTTTCTATATTTGGCACACTTGTCAGTGGCACTTATAATAGTGAATCAAAGGAGGTACCGGAGGAGTTTTTAAATTTGTGGGTGTGTACAAAGTGTATGACAAAAAGTTAAGTCGGTATGTCTGTTTCTGGCACTTACATGGCTTGAGTGAGCAGGCTGGTTTCCAAAACACCACCAGAGGGGCTTTTATACCCTGATGGATGGATTCCAAGCAGAGCCGTCATGAAGATGACATAAATCTTGTGCAGATAGCGGTGGGCTGCAAATCACGAGGCTGCGGAGGTGACCGGGAGACGAGCTGGCGCAGGAGGAGGCGTTTTTCGTGTGCTGAAGAGTTTAACGTGTCTGTGATTAACTGTCAATCCCTAGGCTCAGCCAGCAGTGCTCTGTCTCAATTAGACACACTCATCATTCTGACAGGCTGCACGCTCTCAGCCTTGAGCCTGGGCTGGAGACCAGACAGACGGGTTCAGGCGACAACTCATAAAATGTAGGACATGCTAGGGAAGAAACTGTCAAGCTGTTTATTTGACCCCACTATATCAGGTTTAAAAAGTCTTGAAAAAAATATTAATCAGTCTTGAAATTTTTTTAAATTGCCTGTACAGCCATGGCCAAAATTATTGGCAGTGACAAAAATGTTGTTTCGCAAAATGTTCTGCTTCAGTTGTTGTGGTGTTGATTCACATTGTTTCTAGATTATTGTGCAGAGTGATCAGATGCATTTTAAATAATTGCAAAAAGCTTCATTGGCCAAAAAAATTTACTTTATCACAAAAACACAAATTTCACTGTTTTTTGACCCTGGCACAAAATGACCAGCTAACATAATTTCACTAATCATATCAGCAGTATCTGGGAAAGTGTGAATGAGTACTAGTCAGGTGAAATCACTCAATAATTCTGATTGGATTATAAGAGCAGACTGACTGCTATAAAATTAGGGAAGAAGTGCTTCCCATTATTGAGTTCTTGTTCACAATGGTTACCTCTAAAGAAAGACATGCAGCCATCATCGTTTTGCATCAAAATGGCCTCACATGCAAGGAAATTGCTGCAAAGAATATTGCACCTGAAAGAACCATTTACCGGATCATCAAGAACTTCAAGGAGAGAGGTTCAACTGCAGTGAAGAAGGCTTCAGGACGTCCCAGAGTATCCAGCAAGCACCAGGACAGTCTTCTCCTGATAAGTCAGCTACGGAATCATGTCACCACCAGTGCAGAGCTTGCTCAATATTGGCAGCAGGTTGGTGTGAGTGCATCTGCACGCATAGTGAGACTAAGACATTTGGAAAATGGCCTGGTGTCAAGAAGGGCAGCAACGAAGCCACTTCTCTCCAAGGAAAACATCAAGGACAGACTGAAATTATGCAGGAAGTACAAGGATTGTACAGCAGAAGACTGGTGCAAGTTATTTTCTCTGATGAAGCCTACTTCTTACTGTTTGGGACATCTGGAAAATTGATAGTCCGGAGAAGAAAAGGTGAACGCTACCATGAGTCCTGTGTCGTGCCAACAGTGAAGCATCCTGAGACCAACCATGTGTGAGGTTGCTTTTCATCCAAGGGAGTGGGCTCTCTCACAATTCTGCCCAAATACACTGCTATAAATAAAGAATGGCATCAAAATGTCCTGCAAGAGCAACTTCTCCCAACCATCCAAAAACAAATTGGTGATGATCTGTGCATTTTCCAGCATGAAGCAGCACCATTTCACAAGGCAAGAGTGATAATGAAGAGGCTCGGAGATCATTACATTTAAATTTTGGATCTGTGGCCAGGCAACTCCCTGGAGGTGCTTTGCCTCTGAAATGACTATCCTTTTGGGCTGATATCACCAAGGGATAGTTCACCAAAATGTTTTAATACTATCACCATTTACTCACCCTTGTGCCCTTTCTGTGATTTCGGAAGTCTTGCAGTGAATAATGACACCGAAAAATTATCTCATCATTTACTCACCCTCATGCCATCCCAGATGTACATGACTTTCTTTCTTAAGCTGAACACAAACAAAGAGTTTTAGAAGAATATCTCACCTCTGTAGGTCCATACAATGCAAGTCAACCGGGCCCAAAACTTTAAAGCTCAAAAAGTATTTAAAGCCAGAATAAAACTAAGTTTTTGCTGATTTGAATTATTTGTGTATATCGCCACCTACTGTGTTGGGAGGAGAATTTATAGTAAAAAAAAACACATAAATAGCTATCTGTTTCTCACCCACACCAACCATATTGATGATGAAGACATGGATTTAACCAGTAGAGTATTATGGATTACTTTAATGATGCCTTTATGAGCTTTTTTGAGCTTCAATGTTTTAGACCCTGTTGACTTGTATTGTACGGACCTTCAGGGCTGAGATATACTTCTAAATATTCTTCTAGATATCTTTGTGTTCAGCAGAAGAAAGAAAGTCATACACATGGATGGCATGAGAGTGAGTAAATTATGAGAATTTAAATTTTTTGGGTAAACTGTGGCCTTAAATTGTGGCCTGTTGATCTATTCCTTTACAACCGAGTGTAAATTATATGTTTCAACGAACTTGTGCTGATTCATAAGGTAATAATGCACAACTGACTGCAAACTCAGAAAAAAGACTTTTCAAAATCCAGTCAATTCTTGATGGATAATATCACATCCCCAAAACTTTTTATTTTCATTGAACATCCTATTCACATTACTCACAAAATGGTTTGTGAATGTTGTTTCATGTTGACTTTACAAAAGAGGAAAGAAAGAAAGAAAGAAAAGACCAAATAAATGCATAAAATCCTGCCACACAACCTGAGCTATCTTTATCTGTTGTTTTACAGTTTAATGTCTCGGTTACATGAAACGTAACACTGGTTCCCTGAATGGGAAAGAGACACTGAGAAATCGCACTGGGACATGCCCTTTGTGTCACGTGGTCTGAAGCAATTGTACAATCATGCCAATTTATAAGCTGGTGGCACTTAAGTGACACCCATAGGGAGCTACATCACAGGCTCCATAAATGTGCACATTTTAGCGCCATCGAGATTTCTGCAGGAAGGCACAAGCCTTTGCAGCTGCTAGAGAGTATGGCCAGCTTACGCAGTGTCTCGTTCCACTCAGGGAACCAGGGTTGCATTTCATATAACCGAGACGTTCCCTTTCATAGGAACTCAAGCTGCGTAATCGCATTGAGAACAATATACATTCACACCATGTAAACAGTAACTGCCAATTGTCTACGCCCGTGTGGCAAGCATATAGCGGTGCAAAAGAAAACTAAAGCATCTGAATAAGACAGAGAAAATATGAGTTTACTTCTGTTCCAACAGAAGCCCATGAAGGCAAAGCCCATGAGGATGCCATGCTCCCTGTAGAATGGGCTTAGGTGAAGACATATCGCACACTTCGTAAGCACTTTAAATTGTATTAGTAAGCCAATGAGACACCCCTGTTGCGGCTACCAATGCACACAAACAACTGCTCTGACTCACGCCACTGGCTAGTACATTCAACATAAATTCGCAGTGCCTGAACTGGGCAAAGCATTTGCAATCTTTCATGCTGCTCCAACTCAAATGGGGAGGATAGAAAGCCTGAAAATTAATTGTCAGTGAGCTTAATGATGTAGAAACGACTTGGGCAAATAGCCCAAACAAGGTCTTAACACCATGCTTGAACACAAAGGTGCAAAATCCATACATGAGGGATTGATCCACAGGGCATACAAATCACCAACTCTTTTAAACAATGCCAATGCAGAGCTGTTTTAAGAGTAAGAAACTTATCAGCAACTGTTGCCAAGGGCTCAAACGGAGCACCCGAGAGTGCCTCTAAAACAGATAAATCCAATTAGGGAACGTGGACGGGATGAAAAGGTCTAAGCCTGCGTGCCCCGCGCATAAAATGAGAGACAAGAAAATGTCTACCGACAGAGACTCTATTGATTACACATGCTCAGCAGCTATATAGGCAACATAGACGTTAAGCATTGCTGGGGCAACCCCGGCCTCAAAACGCTCTTGCAAAAAATCCAGCACTGTACTGAGAAGGCAGTGAACTGGATTTTCACCTTAGGCTGTACACCAAGAAGCAAAAATATGCCACTTGAACATATAAATCTTCCTAGTTGATGGCGCTCTAGCATTCAGAATGGTATCAAACACAGCGGAGGATAACAAATAATTCAAAAGAATGTACCGTTGAGGGGCCATACCCATAACCTCCACAATTCTGGCCTGGGGTTCCAAATACTGTCCAGTGCCTGAGACAACATGTCTGTTCTGACTGGAATCTCCCAAGGTATTTCCTCCAGGAGAGAGGCCAGAGTTGAAAACCATACTTGAGATGGCCAAAACAGCGCCACTAACAGAAGCCAAACCAGATTCTCCCGAACTCTCTGCAGAACTGCGTGAAGCAGACTGAACTGTGGGAATGCATAAAGACGCGCTGTCGGCCATGGATGTGCCAACGCATTGATGCCCAGAGGCGCCATCCTTTTTCAGGACCAGAAAATAATGGCTTCTCTATTGCCCCTTTTTCTAAGAGAGTATGAATTTCCTGAATCAAAAACGGGGCTTCCAGAACAAAAAAGCATTTTGGAACAAACCCACTGAACACAGGCCGAGTTCACCTAATTTGAATTACATTTTGGGAAACTGACCTATATTCTGGCTGTAGGCTGTTTGAGGCATGAAAAACTGCGAACTCAACCTGATGCGTTCCGAAAATTCCAAGGCCGATTGATTCATGATCCTGGCTGTTTAGAATCCCAGGCTGATCACAGGACTTTTCGAAATCTCACGATGGAGGTCTGGGGAAAAAGAAAGTGGCCTACGAGGCATAGCCGCATGTTCCAAGATCGATTTACGATCCTCTGAATGCTCTTCATTCGGCCAATCCAGATCCTCAGTGCCGAAGGAAACCACTGTGAGGGCCTCAGGACTAGGATGAAAATGCCCACATGTAAACTCCACGAGAGATTGTCTGGCCAAATCTGGGGAGAGTGACAGAGAAAACCGATGGTCGACGTGCTGCACAGCTCCTATCTCCTCAGTGTCAGCACCGGCCTTTGGGCTCTTGCCTCCTTTTTTTCAGCACGTGGCTTATGACGGAGGCAAGACTTTCATGGAGCGTCCTGATGTTCATTAAATCATACTGTGGGCAATCAGAAACTTCCAACATAGCCTCCCGCATGCTGAAACCCCAGACTGGCGACACACGTCATGGGAATCTTCACCGATGATGAACCGCGTGCACGGTGGTAAGCACTTCTTAAATTCCATCCAGTGTTGCCACTCAAAAGGGAGAATAATAATGATCCTCGCTTCGACGTGAGGTACAACATGGGCCAGACGAGATTGTGCACTGAAGAACAGAAAAACTGACCCGATGGTGCCAAAGCAAGCATTTTTATGGAGCCTGTGACGGGGCATTGCTTAAGCGCCACCAGCAAATAAATTGCTGTGATTGTACAAGACACTTGACACTCTGGGTGTGTCCCAATGCGATTACGCAGCTCGAGTTCCTACGAAAAGGAGCATTACATTTCCAATGGGAAACAGCAACTTGAAATCCCAGCTCAGACGTGGCTAGAAGAGAAATTTCCAAGTGTTTCCATGAAGGCTCTGTCATTTCTGATTTTTGTCATGGCTTTTGTAGTAGCAGAGATTTGCAGGTGGTGTTTTTAGTTAAACTTGAATCGACTGAGATTCTGAACACTATAAACAGAGAAAATTGTTGTGATCTTTCCAAGTTACAAATCCATGTATTGATGGGATCTAGACACAACCAAGGGATCAAACTGAAACTGAACTGCATCCTAATACTAAACCCATAGGTCCAGGAGGAGACGTCACCCATCAACTAAACAATCTCTGAAAAAGATTACATGGAGCAGAAGGAAGACTCCCCTGCTCTTTTTCACTTTTGCTACCAGTCTTGCATGGTACAGCACATAGCTACTCCCTGAGACCATGCATGCCTCGTGGGAATTAATAAGGGAAGTATGGGTATGGTGGGCAACACAAAGCCCTCCATGAAAAGCAGCTCCCTCTGTTAGGGTGTCAAATGGCAAAACATTGCAACATAAACCATGGAACACCAACAGTGACCTCTCCATCATCGCTGAAAGAATGAGATCAAAGTCAGCGGAACACAAAACTGTTCTAAATGCTGGACACAGTTTGCTTTCAAGAGTACATGTAGAAAACTTCTAGACCAACACTTGAAGTCCAACACTTCATCACCTATATGCAAAAGGTTGGGTAAAGCTTGGGTAAAGCTTCATAATAAGGTTGTATTCGTTAACATTAACACAACAGTTAATAAGAACTAACAATTGACAATACTTTTACAGCATTTATTAATATTGGTCAATGTTAAATTCTACATTGTTATATTGTTGTAAATTGAAAGTTACGCTTACTGCCACAATGTGAAAACTTGTTAAAAGAAAGAAATCTTATAAATAATCGAAATAAATGATTTGCATTCACAAATAATAATCAAAAACACGTGTTCCAAATTTCTGGAATTAAAACAGCAATTAAAAACGATCAAATCTGGTAATGCAATGTATATTGTCACACGTTTGCAAAAACCTTTGCGAAAAACATGCTTCAAAAAGTACGTTTGCACTTTTAAAGGAATATTATGGGTTCAATGCAAGTTAAGCTCAATCAACAGTATTTGTGGCATAATGTTGATTACCACAAAAAATTAATTATTCAACAATCCCCTCCTTTTCCTTAAAAAATAAATAAAGACATAAAAAATTGCTTCAGTAAGGCACTTACAAAGGTGTAGATATTCTAAACCTGCCAGCATATCGATTTGTAGTGATTTGATTCCAGTTTAACGTATGGTTTATGAGAATTTGGACAGTGGCTTAAGCAATGATATACAGCATACCAGAGAAAGGACTCCTTGGAGAAAACCACATGGCTGTTCAGTCTATAGGTAATCTACTGCTGTCAGCAAAACCATATGCAAGCACCTTCACTTATCATTATGAACGGACGGTAAATCAACAGAACGTCACCTCCGATCTGAATCATTTTACTCTGACGGCATCTTGTTTCCTGTGTGCAATCTCTAAAATAATCAATAAAATTTAATTTGGTTTAATGTATTAGCCTTTTTTCATATAATATGTAAATGCAAGCACATTCATCCGGGCCTGTAAAAAAGTCAGATTGGAAAATATGAAGAGTTTATCGGTAACTGCACGGTTTACAAATGATATGTAAGGCATTTGACCACTTTTTAGAATATTTTTTTTTAATAATTTAAGACCAATTTAAAAATATGTGAAAATTGTGCCATAATTTGTTCACTGTCCTGTTTTTCTAAATCTGCATAATCTTCTTTCTTCCATGTAACACAAAAATAGATGTTAGGCAGAATGTTAGCCTCAGTCACCATGAACTTCCATTGTACTTTCTTCGTTACAACAGAATTTCCATTTTTGGGTTAACTACACTTTTAAAGACATTTTAAACCTTCTTAAAGGGACAGCTCACCCAAAAATTTTAATTATCTCATAATTGACTCACCCTTATGCCATCCCAGATGTGTATGACTTTTTTTCTTCAACAGAACACATTTGAAAAAATATAGAAAAACATCTCAGCTCAGTAGATCCTTAAAATGCAAGTGGATCAGACCTTTGAAGCTCCAAAAATCACAAACAGTCAGCATAAACGTCATCCATCTGACTCCATTGGTTAAATTAATGTCTTCTAAAGTACTTAAGTAAGTACTTCGTTAACTATAAATCATCGATTCCGGTCAGCAGCAGTATGCGCGCTCATGTTTCTCTCCTGAAACGTATTCGCGTTGGCATGTTACAGATGTAATCACAGGTTTTTCTCTTGGTTGAGATATCCAGCATAAGTACACAAATGCACCATTGTGAAAAACATACAAATACAGATCTAAACCAAAATCAACAAAGTTTCTGTACAGCGTTCCTCCTTCTCAGTTGTAAACAATGCTATTCTTCACACGTCGCACATGCGTCAGTTCTCTTAACATTCCAACGCGATTACGTCACACATACCTACTCTGCTGACCGTAAACAATGGTTTATAGTTAAAAAATACTTAAATATTGATATTTTTCTTCCTAAAAGCAACCGTATCGCTTTTGATGACATTTAACTACTGGAGTCTCATGGACGTTTATGCTTACTGTCTGTGATTTTTGGAGCTTCAAAGGTCTGATCCCCATCCACTTGCATTTTAAGGAACTACTGAGCTGAAACATTTTTCTATTTTTCTTCAAATGTGTTCAGCAGAAGAAATTAATTCACATCTGGGATGGCATAAGTGTGAGTAAATGATGAGAGAATTTTAATTTTAGGGTGAATTATCCCTTTAAGGATCCATGGACACCCTAATAATGAATTATGTGTAGGTTCGTATAGATATTATGGGGTACATAGACAGACTGTGCCTTGCTGGAGGCATTGGGGGGTTCAGGAATTTTCTGTCCCCTCTTAGATCTGCCATAGAAGATGGTAGAAAAAGCCAGATGGACGACAGAAAGAGAGAGAGAGAGAGGATGAGTAAATGCTATGGGTGAAAAGACAAGGACAAAGATCAAGAGAGATAGAAAAGGAGAAATAACTGAGTGAGAAAAAGAGGGGGAGAGAGAGGGGTGAGCAGAGAGAGAGAAAGAGCGAGGAACAGCAGAGCATATTCACTCACGCCAGGCCTTGGACTAGATAAGAAGCTGGCTAATATTGAAGGAGGAAATAACTTGGGCAGACGATTAGATACAGGTTTCATTTTCCAATGGAACTCGACTCTCATACATATTCTATTAGAAAAAAGTGTGGGTTTATGCAAAATGCACTGGAATCTGATTTATAAAATTTTTCTTCCTGGTTTGCTTGAGCATATGATATTAAGTTACTTCAGCGCCCATAGCGCAACTAAATAATTGGGTCACCAAAAATCCCAGAGCTCAGGGTGCTGATATTGTGCTTCACAGCACTGATAATCTGGCAACATTACCATTAGCAACCGCACTTTGGCAAAATGTATTCGGTCGGTTTCAAATACAAGCTCACAATGGGATTTGTCTGTGCCACTAGATGTTTTGACTAGGTGCTCAAGAACAAAATTACCAAGATCCGAGAGACCTCAGTTTACATAAACAAAAACAATGGCACGAAAAGCACCTCTTTTCCCACATTACTTCAAACTATAAGCATAGTCTAGTCAAAGCAACAAGATGTTTTCTTTTCATCAACGTTGTTAAGCAGCACATTTTCGCGCATACCAGAAGAGGCTGTTGTTGAAGTCACGCATCGGAGGCCTTGACATACCTGACTACATTTCTGTTCTCCAAAGAAAACGAGACACAAGAAAAATCACTTATGCTGACAGAAAAACGTTGTGGAATTTCAGGTCTTGAATTGCTATTTGGAAACCTAATTCTTTTAATAATAAGTCAATTGGCTGCATTTGGATCTATTTGGTTCAAATTATGAGATGAAATCTTGAGAATGTTCTGTGTTTATCTCAACTTGCATGCAAAAAAAGGCATTTATTCTCACTTTCTTTTCGACTCTTAATCTTGCACTCTGTACACACAACATATTCTAATACAGCCCTTCAGAGCTGATTAAGTAATCAGACTCCAGTTAGTCTCATCTTTCGCTCAGACCAAGGTTTGTTATTCCATAATGATAAGTATAAACAGTTGTATGCGTTTATTACTAAATAAGATTCATTGTCTGACTGGACTGACTGAAATAAATGGAGCGTTTCCATACTTGCTTGGTTTGAGATGAAAGTGCTTGAAGCCCCATAGAGATGGGGAAAAAACCTATTACATTTTGATGGAGGTATTTGTTACATTGCTATATGTTAGGCTTGGCACCATTTAAAATGTTACAGGAAACTTTAATGGAAGCTAGAGTTCACTTATCGGACCACAAACGCTTCTGCACAGATATGGTAATATGGTCATTGTGGAGCATTGATATAAGAGAACAGTCACTTAACATCCTGGTGTATTTCCCAAAAACCCTCGAGCATAGTGGTTCATCCCCTCCTACGCTCTGCTTTATGTCTTCAAATTGCCGAGAATGTTTTCCTTGATGTTGTCTTTAGCGGGATTAGCTTCCTGTTTTTGACACATTTTAATGATAGCTTATCAGGATATGAAGTTTGCTAAGACAGCAGGCTGCATGTTGGGGAGCATTTTATATTAGTGATATTTTTGTATTTTTTATAGCAACCACAGAAAAAAAATAGAACTTAAAGCTGAAGTGTGTCATTTATTCGTGTTTTCAAAAAGGTTTCCCAAACATTCCTCTTGTCTGCCATTGGTTGATAAACAGATCCCACTCCAAACTCTGTTCCAAAATGTAGTGAGAGTACTCCGGAGGCATAATTTTAAGACATCATAGGCATGCTCCCAATGTGAAGAATGTTCCAAAAGGTAGGAATCTTCATTCTGCTGCTTCTTAAGATATCTCGTTTTGGGCAAATTCTAAGGTAGAATCGGATGTATTCTTCCCTGTGTAGGAGATCTCCTACACAGGGAAGCACCGTGATTACCTCGGCGGAAAAATAAATCCAAGATGGTGAGAGAAATTTACATTATAAATATACATTTAATCCATTCAATACTGAAAAGTATTTGTAAATAACAGTGTAATATGATACAAAACTGACTATTTTACCCAAAATGTGTGTTCTCTCCGTATTTTTGCTCATTAGAGGATCGCGTCACTTACCTCGCATCACCTGTATTGAAATCAGTTGCAAGTTGAGTGTCCGTACGCTGCCCGTGAGGAGCACTATTTGAATGATGCAAGGAACTGCCACTTATATAAGGATGTTACCATAGAAGACAGCTGCCTATGTAAGCAGGAGACAGCGAGGCAGCTCACTAAGTTTTGGAACAGACCCCCAGAGTTGCTATGTCGGGCTAGTCGGGATGCTCAAACAACTGTTGTAAAAGCAATATTTTGATAGCGCCATAAAGATATGGTCTGTTCAAACTGAACATGTTCTTGTGTTAAAAATGTGCTAGAGGCAGCACAACAAACAGAATAGACCAGCGTTTTTAAAAGCTTAAGATCTACTAAAATGTACACATCGTCTAAAAAAAATGGCTTTATTTATAGTTGTATCTGCATATTAAGCTGGCAAAAACGGGGAAAAAAACAAGGCGGCGCTCCTGTGCAAGACATAGCGCAATGGTCAAAGATGCCAGTCTAACGCATTTGTACATAGAAATATATAAAAACAGCTCAGAAGGACAGAAAAAAATGGATTGGGAGTGAACAGCCCCTTAAATATTTACACTTTATAGGGATATCAAGCTACAAATGGCTTTATTTATAGTTGTCTCTGCATATTAAGCTGGCAAAAACGGGGGAAAAAACACACACACCACCTTTAAATATTCTGTAGTACATATGTGAAATGCATTTGTGAAACTTTCGAAGAGCATTTTGCGCCATCATTAAAAGTGAAACAACAGAATTCCAATAATTAGGCAAATGGGGAGAAACATCTTGAAGGTTAAAATCATAGTAATTAGCAAATGCTAAACAACTCATCAGTATTGTAGAGTAGCCTACTGTGTTAAAGTGCTTTTTAGTGGATCGTGTGCTAAATAAGGATCTTTTGTTTGGCTGTCAGCTGTAAAACCACATCATAGCATTTGCTCGCTTCAGGCTCCGTAGTCTGACAAGAAATGAACAGGATATTACCTTCTTTTCACCATTCTGTAGGCTGTGGATATAGCATCCTTTTTTCTGTGAATAATGAGTGCCCAGTGCTTTCACCGCATGTAATCATATTGCAATAAAACGAAGGTAAACTGCTCTCTGCCGCTGTGTCTCACTGCATTGCAGAAGAGCGAGTGTGTATCCTCATCAAGGACCTAGACTTCCACGTCTTTTCCAAATGTTCACACAAACACACAGTATGCAGGGATTCCTTAAGATTATTCTTGAATTCACTTCTCTGAAAGGATTTCTTTGCCACTTTTCAAGGTAGGTGGAGTGCTGGTGGTTGGTGGTTTGGGTGGCGGTTACATCTGGCAGCGGTGGAGGGGTTGTTTAGACCCAATTAAGGTCTGTGGAAATTGGATTACCACAGTCCTCTCCTTTTAATGAATTGTTATCCATATTGGGCCAATAAATCCTAGTTATCTTACACACTAATCGTTACAAAAGATAACACAGCGACTCTAACACCTCTAAAATAAAAAACAGGCTGAGGCAGCTGAAGCCAGTAATGTAATGCGATGAGTAATGTGTTCCCATATCGGTTTCTGTTGATCTTTGGATAATTCAATTACTGCAACATGACCACCACGTTTATAATGTTATCTGAATGAGTGTATATTGGAGCTTATATAGTCCACTACTAATCCTAGTATTATTCCAAACCCATATGAATTTCTTTCTTCCGTATTTTTGAAGAATATACAGCACTGGCTTTATAGCCCAATGAATGCGAAGGAGGATTGAGGCTGTCAGGCTACAACATTTTTAAAAAGTGTGATAGAAATATTATAAAAGTAATCCATACAATTTATGCTTTATTTAAAGTTTTCTGAAGCTATATGGTAGCAATTGTGTGAGAGACAGAACAATACTTTTGTAAAACAGTTAAAGGATGGGCAAGGAGGCGGCGAGAACCGGCTTGTCAATATAAATAATAATTTAATGAAAACACATAAACAAACATGACGGACATGCCCGTAATTCTCTCTCTCTCTCGAACAATCGATTGGGGACCGGGCGCGCGATATTCCGACCCGGCCCCGCCCCCCTCCGCTCCACATTCCTCCCGGCGTTATCTCAGGCCGGGGTGTCATCTCAGGCAAATGGGGACACTCCTCCGCCCCTGGCAGCGGCTCTACCGCTCCGGGCGGTCGGAGAGTTTCTTCCCTCCTCCCCTCGCGGACGGCGGTCTTCCCTCGACCCCTCCGCGTCTCTGGGGACGGCAGGGCACTCCTCCGCCCCCGACAGCGGCTCCCTCGCTCCAGGCGGTCGGGGTATCCAGTCCCCACTTGCCCCGCGGACAACGGCCGTACCCCACATCCGGGCGGTCGGGCTACTCCGTCACCCGGCAGATGGCAGCGGCGCTCCCCTGGGTGGACGGCAGTGTCGAGGACTCTGTGACGGCCATCCCCCCTCCTTCCCGGCTTTCGGCACCAATGTAAAACAGTTAAAGGATGGGCAAGGAGGAGGCGAGAACCGGCTTGTCAATATAAATAATAATTTAATGAAAACACATAAACAAACACACATGACGGACATGCCCGTAATTCTCTCTCTCTCTCGAACAATCGTCACCGGCCGCCTTTATCCCTCGCGCGCCTCATCAGGCCGATTGGGGACCGGGCGCGTGATATTCCGACCCGGCCCCGCCCCCCTCCGCTCCACAACTTTTTATTCACTGAAAGTCTTGGCATCCGCCCTAAATTCACCTTTTCACTGCACATGACAAACGACGTCTGATAGACCAGAAGTCATTCACTTCCTATGGAGAGTCGCACAGGGGCTGCATGGGGTGTCAAACACCTGCAGATGCGAAATTTTAACTTGATCGACTAGCCCATATGCGACACCCCGACCGGATGTGATGTATTCCAATCAAATCTGTGCGCGAGGTGAGAATTATTAATACATTTTTGTTTAACTTTATCATAAACACTTGATACTTGTAAAAATGCATGTATATTGATAAAGAAGTAATAAATAATTCAGTATTTATATTTGATCATTTTTTATGTTGTCTCCATATGTTCCCTACAAAAGTATTGGTGGTCATTTGTCTGCCATAAATGCATAGCATTTTATTATTTTTATTCATCTCTGTGAGTATCACCATTTAGTGCAAGAGATGTGCATCAACAGGGAAGATATATATGATTGTTTATACTGTTAATATATGAAAAAAAGCTTTAGATATTTTAAAAATCACATCTGTGAATTTCTGCTTCGTATTTGCTAAATTATGGTCGTTGTAGCTGTTAATTATCATGATAATAATAATAAAACAGTATCAAAATAAATTATTCTATTAATTATAGCTACTGAACTGAATATTCATATCATTTAATTCATTCAGGGGATAAGACTGTCAGACATGAATGTCAGAGACAGTAACTCCCCTTGGTGCATTCATGACCATGGTTACAGAAAATTGCTATTTTGAATCTGATCTTTTCAATAAATCATTTGATACAGTTAATATTATTAGTGTAAATGATCAGTTTCTGAAGTTCAACTAACTTCAGTAGTCTTCTAAAAAACTAAAATAGTCTTCATTCCCTTTCATTATAAGGAAAAGAGTGGCAAGGATCTGCTTCAAAAATTTGGATCAAAAGAAGAACCATTGCATTATATTAAATAATTTTCTGCTCTGCAGAAGTTTAGGGAATTTCTTTGGGAGATATATGTGGCATAATCACCTTGACATCATATCACACCATGTAGCCCCAGTAGATGCACGTGACTGGTCATGAGTGAACTTATGTCCTCTGGTCACTCCAAAAGGAGTCACAAAGAGGCCCTGGGAGAATTGGGTTGTATTAAGGTTGTACGGAGACTGACCCTGGATTACAAAAGGGCCACTGGGGCTTCATCCTCTCTAGAGTTGTGAGTGGTGGGCTAGGAGAACATAGGGGACAGAACAGCTGGCAGAAAGCTAAATCCAGTGCTGTTTGTCTTTGAGTCATGGCTAGCAGTGCATATGTGTAGGTGACCATGATGACCCGAACTAGTGCAAGGGTAAGCCCTGCCAGATCAGTTCAATGTCTATCCAGACAAAGGGGCAGAAAGAAAAAGAGAGGACTAGATTTGATTGACTTAGTCACCTCTGAATTAGAGTGAGTCAAAAAGGACATTGAGGTAGTCCTGTGAAACACTGCAACAACACTTCTACTGTTGCAAAGATGATGTACCTATTATGGTATGAACAGAAATACATAGCAAATGTAGTGGTGGTGGCGTAGTGGGCTAAAGCACATAACTGTAAATCAGAAGGTCGCTGGTTCGATCCCCACTTCCACCACCATTGTGTCCATGAGCAAGACAATTAACTCCAGGTTGCTCCGTGGGGATTGTCCCTGTAATAAGTGCTCTGTAAGTCCCTTTGGATAAAAGCATCTGCCAAATGCGTAAATGTAAATGTAGTACATTAGTATATTTATAGTATATTTGTTTGATTTTTGTCCAGAATCAATTAAATCCATATATAAGCATCCTTAAAACAAGATAAATGTACATGAAAAGCTAAATGTAACAATATAATAATAATAATAAGACAAATTTTCAGATAATATGAAACTTGAATTAAGTTGAATTTAATTGTACCACTGGCAACTTGTTTTAAGTATAATCCTATCTAAATGTATTTCGATTTATGCTTACAAGAAAAAAGAAAAAGAAAAAAAAAATTGACAGTGGGGTAAGAACATTAAATTGTATATTAAACCTAAGACACAGGATATATAAAACTCTTGTCTTATCTTGTGTAATTTAACTTCTCAATAAATGCATTTCTTTTAAGGATGTTTGGCTATTGGTACTGGGAAATAAGCCAGAAGTACCAATCAAAGGAATATTACAGGTTCAATACGAGTTAAACTCAATCGACAGCATTTGTGGCATAAAGTTGATTACCACAAAAAATTGTTTTTACTCATTCCTCCTCTTCTTTTAAAAAAGCAAAAATCTGGGTTACAGTAAGGCACTTACAATGGAAAAAAATCAGGGCCAATTGTTTAACGTTAAAATACAAATTTGTTCAAAAGTATAACCACAAGACATAAACAATATGCGTGTAAACATGATAAAATCACTTACTAACCTTTTCTTTGTAAAGTTATAGCCAATTTTACAACTTCATTGCCATGAAAATGGAACGTAAACAAACTCTAAAATGACTGTAAAAAATGAAAATTTAAACAACTTTTTTACTGAGTTTTAATGTAAGTGCTTTTATAAAATTATAAGCTTCACATTTCTGCCTTTAAACTCACCAAAAATTGGCCCCATTCACTTCCATTTTAAGTGCCTCACTGCAACCTCGATTTTTGCTTCTTCTTTTTTTACTTTTTTTTTTTTAAAAGGAGGGATGAGTCAAAATAAATCTTTGTGTTAATCAATATTACGCCACAAATTCTTAACTTATACTTAATACTTAACCTTATAAACCACACACACACATTGCATTGGATATATAAAACTCAGAAATCTCTTCTGGCACTGCTCAGGGCCTTAAAATAGATTCAGAGCTGCAGTATGAGTCTCTGTATTTTGTCTGTGAGAATATAAACACAAGTGCATACGTCCTTATGCTGAGCGAATGTCTCTCCGCTGTCGAACTGGAGCTATCCGTGTGGCATTATTACAATTTCACACTTGAATTCACGTGCGCCCACATTAGCAGCGTTTCAACCTGAGCAGATCGTTTTCGACAGTTCCCACTGAAGGATTCCCAGAAGTCATTTGTAGTGGCAGTCGGGAGCGTTTGAGTGAGGTTTCACCGAGAGCCCTGCTGTTCAGCTCTACTGGCAGTGAAGCTAGACTTTTAAATTTACTTAAAGCGATGGTCAACAAAAGTTTCTGTTTTCAAACTTTTTTTCCCCAACAAGCAATAATTCAATGATTTTCTTTAATAAGGCCAGACTACTTAGCATTGAAATAAGCCAGAAAACAAAATCAAGCAAATACCTAAAAACAGCCTTTCTAGTCTATGAATGTTGCATCAAATAAACAAATCATACATCCGGTCGGGGTGTCGCATACGGTCTAGTCGATCAAGTTAAAATTTCGCATCTGCAGGTGTTTGACAACCCACGCAGCCCCCCGTGCGACTCTCCATAGGAAGTGAATGACATCTGAGAACATTTATGTTCTCTCTCTAATTGCAGTTGTTTGTACTTCTGTATCCGCTCATATGACACCAGCATGTCTATGTGGTTTTGGGAGAATGAGTGCACTGAGAGAAGATGTCTGGTGACTACAGAGTGCTAGATGGGTAGAAGGTGGAGGAGAGAAAAGCCAATTAGACAAGCAGTACACGTAGCATTGCTCAGTCATTCGGCAGTGTTAGATACTTTGTCACTATGCCGTTTTCATTAGGGATGCACTGATACCACTTATTCTCTTCTGATCCGATTCTGATATCGGAAATCTCAGTATCGGCCGATACTGATCCCAAGCCGATACCAGTGTTGTTCATTTGCATAATCAGTTTAGAATATTTTTACATTATTGTATGGAACTAATTGGGAGTACCCTTTAATATGTGAAGAAACACAAACCTCTAAATACACATTATTTCAATATAAATGTATAGCTCATTAAGAAACACTATTATTAACCATTATACTGGATAATGTAGCAGCAAAATTAACAGTAATTCCAGTCTTCAGTAGAAAAGAAACCAGTGTTTTATTTTTGCCTTTTTTTTTTTTTTCATAAATGTTTAAACTTTCATCTGGACTTTAAAGGATTCAGATCTCTTTTTTGTTTAATTTAGTTTTAAGACATTAGTCTACTTTTCATTCACACTGTTATTTTTTGGAACCCATTCAACTTAAATATTGTTATAAATTGTAAACAAATACTAATGATGAAAATAATAATAATAATAAATTGTTATTAAAATTATTAATATTATTGACTTTTAAATTTAAAACACAATATTAATATATTTAAATTATGCACTTTTTAAACCCTCACGCTTTTATTTTGACATTCTGAACTCTTCAGGAAGTCCTGTATGTGTGTCTGTTTGTAGGCAAGTTCACAGTAGTTTAATTCGATTCTTATTCTAATTCTGGTAAACTGCACCTCCAGTGCCATTCTAAATGCATATTATAAGTGAACTGAACTATTGAGCATCTACATCTGTAATAAAACTTTACATTTTATGCAAGCGAAATGCCGTTCGAACGTGTGTTGTTAGGGATAAGAATTGTGTAATGTTACTTTTTTTAATTGTTAGCCAGTGGATAATCCATTTATAGTTTTAATGAAGTCTTGACTTAATAATGTTGACATGTATTTATAATGTTGTTTAAGAGGACATATCATGGAAAGCAGTCTTTTCTTGCTCTTTTGAAATAAAATGGTTCAATGTAAATGCATAAACGACTTGTAGCACAGACATTTTTGATAGTTGTGGTCAAAAGGTTTAGTGCATGGAACCCCTCAGAGACACAGGGTTGTAGAATTACAACATTTGTTTAACAATTCAGTCATTAAAAAAACTATATCACACGAGTAAGAGTGCAATATGGCCCAACAACAGCACTCGCAATCATGCTATATGGCCCTAAATATAGGATATAGCCATATAGCATGATTGCGAGTGTGAAATTGCTTATATACAACAGTTCAATGAACAAGTAAATAAAAACATTTAAAATAGGAAAAACTGAGTACGGTCGTAAATACACATTTGTGCATGGAACTACTTTCTTATGTCATCGTCGTTCAAACCAAATCTGTCGTTGCTGGTTTAAACTAAATTATGCATCCAAGCCTCCATTAGTAATTAAAAATGTCACTTCAGAAATAGTATCACGGATTGTGTTGTTCTAACAAGTTATTGGATAAACAAGGATGGATGTGTGTGTGTGTGTGTGTGTGTGTGTGTGTGTGTGTGTGTGTGTGTGTGTGTGCGTGTATTTATCACTTTGTGGGGACCAAATATCCCCATAAGGATAGTAAAACCCGAAATTTTTGACCTTGTGGGGACATTTTGTCGGTCCCCATGAGGAAAACAGCTTATAAATCATATTAAATTATGTTTTTTGAAAATGTAAAAATGCAGAAAGTTTTCTGTGAGGGTTAGGTTTAGGGGTAGGGTTAGGTTTAGGGGATAGAATCTATAGTTTGTACAGTATAAAAACCATTATGTCTATGGGAAGTCCCCATAAAACATGGAAACACAACGTGTGTGTGTGTGTGTGTGTGTGTGTGTGTGTGTGTGTGTGTGTGTGTGTGTGCGCGTGCAAGCGGGGGTATTTCTCCCTATTTCATGGTAGCCGGTGCGCAAGAGTCATTCCCTATAGAAACCGCAATGTCCTCTGCCATTTTAAACAGTATTTATCCAATGTGGAAACTCCGGTAAGAGGTAAGCACCTTGAGTTCTGTAATCAATCAGTCTGTTGTGTCTCTCGGCTGTGATGAGCCTTAATGGTGAAGTTGTTCGTTTAAAGCCATTTAAAGCCACTTCCTAGATTTAGTAATGTAGTAGCAGAGCGCTGTAGTATCAGTAGCACTGTTCTATGTAAACAATGACTAACGGATTCATTTCACGTCACCAACTGGCTCATATTACACACAAAAATTATCTTTTGCCACCACCCGCTGGCCAACATATCTAATGTAAAAAAAATAGATTTAGACATTAGTTCTTAACACATATGCACTGCTCTAAAACTTTAGTTTAGGACGATGAACACAAGCAGAATGATACACACAGTGAAGCGTACGAGTGCTGATAGTGTCAGACCATCAGTGCTCATTGAACGTCTCTCGTCCAATCAGATTCGAGGAACAGAACTAACTGTGTATATATATATATATATATATATATATATATATATATATATATATATATATATATATACACACTCACCTAAAGGATTATTAGGAACGCCTGTTCAATTTCTCATTAATGCAATTATCTAATCAACCAATCACATGGCAGTTGCTTCAATGCATTTAGGGGTGTGGTCCTGGTCAAGACAATCTCCTGAACTCCAAACTGAATGTCAGAATGGGAAAGAAAGGTGATTTAAGCAATTTTGAGCGTGGCATGGTTGTTGGTGCCAGACGGGCTGGTCTGAGTATTTCACAATCTGCTCAGTTACTGGGATTTTCACGCACAACCATTTCTAGGGTTTACAAAGAATGGTGTGAAAAGGGAAAAACATCCAGTATGCGGCAGTCCTGTAGGTGAAAATGCCTTGATGATGCCAGAGGTCAGAGGAGAATGGGCCGACTGATTCAAGCTGATAGAAGAGCAACTCTGCCTGAAATAATTACTCGTTACAACTGAGGTATGCAGCAAAGCATTTGTGAAGCCACAACACGCACAACCTTGAGGCAGATGGGCTACAACAGCAGGAGACCCCACAGGGTACCACTCATCTCCACTACAAATAGGAAAAAGAGGCTACAATTTGCAAGAGCTCACCAAAATTGGACAGTTGAAGACTGGAAAAATGTTGCCTGGTCTGATGAGTCTCGATTTCTGTTGAGACATTCAGATGGTAGAGTCAGAATTTGGCGTAAACAGAATGAGAACATGGATCCATCATGCCTTGTTACCACTGTGCAGGCTGGTGGTGGTGGTGGTGTAATGGTGTGGGGATGTTTTCTTGGCACACTTTAGGCCCCTTAGTGCCAATTGGGCATCGTTTAAATGCCACGGCCTACCTGAGCATTGTTTCTGACCATGTCCATCCCTTTATGGCCACCATGTACCCATCCTCTGATGGCTACTTCCAGCAGGATAATGCACCATGTCACAAAGCTCGAATCATTTCAAATTGGTTTCTTGAACATGACAATGAGTTCACTGTACTAAAATGGCCCCCACAGTCACCAGATCTCAACCCAATAGAGCATCTTTGGGATGTGTGGAATGGGAGCTTCGTGCCCTGGATGTGCATCCCACAAATCTCCATCAACTGCAAGATCCTATCCTATCAATATGGGCCAACATTTCTAAAGAATGCTTTCAGCACCTTGTTGAATCAAAGCCACGTAGAATTAAGGCAGTTCTGAAGGTGAAAGGGGGTCAAACACAGTATTAGTGTGGTGTTCCTAATAATCCTTTAGGTGAGTGTGTGTATATATATATATATATATATATATATATATATATATATATATATATATATATATATATACCAATCAGCTACAACATTAAAACCAACTCCCTATTATTGTGTAGGTCCCCCTTGTGCCCGCCCATACGTTACTACAGACTAAAAAATTACTAAGGAGCCATTGGCTCCTAAACTGAAACATTAAGGAGCCAAATGGCTGTTTTAGTTGCCAAATCACAGAACTGCTCGATTTAGATTGCTGTTCAGAAAAAAGACATAAAGCAGAAGAAAAGACAGCTGATAACCCATTAATCTGAGGTTTAATTGTCAAAAGCTTGATATCATATATATATATGTATGTGTGTGTGTGTGTGTGTGTGTGTGTGTGTGTGTGTGTGTGTGTGTGTGTGTGTGTGTGTATTACAGTTTATATACTGTTTAACAATATTGCCTAAGTCTTCACTGTTAACAGATTGAGACACAGAGACTACAAGAGTGCAAATTAAATGAAATCCCAGATGCAGTTTATTGTGCTACTCTGATGCCAATCAATAATTACCAGGAGAAAAAACTGGTATACAATACAGGACTTTTAATTGTAAATAAGCTCGAAATTCACATGGGACTCTTATTTTAAAATGTCTGCACTCCCAGTTGTGAGCTCACTGAAGGCTGATTCGCTGAGAAAATGAATCTGATTAAAACTGCTAACTTAAGCTCCTGAGTTTAAACCCCCAGTTCTTTTTGGGTGATACATGAAAAAGCTCCAGTTCAAAATAATCATTTGGTCATGACTCTCTCACGCTGGGTGCAGACAGCTTGTCATCACAACAGAACGGGTGAAAAGGAGCACGAGACACACTGATGGTGCAAGCTCTATAGATGTATTCAATAACTCACAAGATGATATCTGATGAAACCGCATATGAACGCAGACAAACCGTCTGTTACCAATGGTGACTAGATTTTTTAATTATAGTCGCAATAAATTATTTTTGTCACATTTGCGACCATCTTATTCGCACTCTGGAGCCCTGCGTCACCAACAATCATGCCACAGTCCGGATCACTTAGATCAAATTGTTTTCCCCATTCTGATGGTTGATGTGAACCTTAAATTAAGCTTCTGACCCGTATCTGCATGATTTTATGCACTGCACTGTTGCCACACAATTGGCTGATTAGATAATCGCATGGATGATTGTTGGTGCCAGACAGGCTGGTTTGAGTATTTCTGTAACTGCTGATCTCCTGGGATTTTATGTGTGATTAAACAATTATTCATGATCCATTACTCTGAAAACTTGGCCCTGAAATAACCATCTCCACACCATCTCAATCACAAAGGCTCAAAGCAGACACTAAACCTTAAAAAACAAAACAAAATAACACCACAGCACAAAAGCAGAGTAATAATAGTGAGAAAGGAAAATACATCCTCTAATTGCTCAAAAGCCACTTTAGCATGTTCCATCCTATTAAGCTTTATGAGCAGACTTGTTCTCATTATTGGCAATTAAAAATTTTGTTTAATTCAGTTTCACCAATGGACCTACTATACATATTTAATTAAATGTAATTCCAAACATCCAGTTTGTGCATGGCTAAGGAAACAACCAGCATGTCACCACGGTCACATGACAGTGATGAAATGGCCAAAAAAAAAAAAAAAAAAAAACAGAAATAAGAAAGAGCATGTAACATTATATTATTTGACTTTAAATTACATTTAGTTAATTCAGTGCCTATTAAACTTCATCAGTGAAAATTCCCTTACTATGCTGAAGTGTACAAGCGACGTTGTCACGCTGTACATGTTACTTTTCTCAGCGCTGGGCCGGATGGAACAATAACAGTAGTTTGTGGTTACTGAATAGTGCATTTTAAGTAATACATTTCCAGAGATTGCAGGGGAGGATTTGTATCTCAGGTACCAATCCTTGTAGTAAAAAGTTACAAGCACTGTATTTCATGTACAATTGTCTTAAGTATGACAAAAACTTCCTAAAATTTTAATGCTGATCAACAAAGAATTCAGCTTTCAGGATTCAGGCCAAGAGGTGCCCCCTTCAGGAAGACTCTCATTGAAAGATTTTTTTTTTTTTTTTTTCCAATTCACCATTAAGTTTTAATCAAAGCAAAATTAGATATTCAATACATTTATAATATGTATTAATTAAAAGAAAATGCAAATGTTTAAGTTTTCAAGACATAAAAAATAGGACTCGATGAAATATTTGTTTTCCCAAATTCTGTTTTCTATTAAAAAAAAAATCTGAATTCCATGTTTAAAAGATATATTTTTTTTTTTTATAAATAAATATGACTGCAATTATTTTATCAAATAAAGTGCTTCAAGAACATCATCACAGCTGAATTTAAAACAGTTATGTTTTGTTAAATAAAGTGAGCACAACAGAGAATCACTGCATGAATTCAAAACTTAAGTACATTCAGTACAAAAGCACACTTGCTTGTGAAATTTGCTAAAATATATTTATTCCTGATATAATAGTAATAATAATAATATGTATTATAATAATAATAACAACAACAATAACAACAATAATAATAATAATTATTATTATTATTATTATTATTAAAATTAATATAATATTTTTATATGCAGTAGTAATATATTTTTTGTCATAATTTATTCAATTTCATGCATCCATTTAGATCAAACTTTTATTTTGATGGATCACTGTTTCAATTTATGTGTCTGTTTGACGGAAGTTTTAAACTTCTGGAAAAGAAGTTGGCTACATGACCGTTTGATTGTTGCACTGTAAGAGGCTGCAGTTTCATTAAATAAGTCGTCTGGAATGTGCTGCACGCTTCGCATTAAATGAGCATTTAGCTTTCATAAACGCTTCATAGTGTGATGTTTGAAGCATGCAACACATGAGAACAAGATATTCCTTAATTGAAATCGCAGGCTGCTGTGGTTTCATTATCAGACAAGAACACATGTACAACACATTTACAAGATCAACTGAAGATTTAGTGTCAACGCAGAACTGGCCCGAAAGGGCAAAAATTCTCACGCTGGCCCTGGTCCAGCTGGCCATACTTAGTGTTGAACCATGTTAATGTTTAATTAGGCATATATATAGTACTGTGCACAAGTCTTAGGCACATAAGAAGTTTCACAAAAACATTTGCCTTAAGATGGTTATATATATCTTCAGCTTTAGTGTGTCAATAGGAAATTTTGAAAAACGATATCATCGTCCATCGTGATGGCTGACCAACATCACGATGTAGAGCCACCATCGTGATGCCACGCGAGTCTTGCTAGTGTGACCCACTAATCCTAGTCTCTTCTATAGTTAACCTAAAAACTTTGCAGGGATTGCTCTGTAAATTAAACTGAGAATATAACTAATGCATATATGCTATTTTAAATACTGTAGTATATGCCAGAGACGTGACGTGTTAGACGTGACTGTGTCAGGCAGGCTGCACAAATATTGATCTTGACATTGTTAGCTTCTTGTCTTTTTTTTACATGTCTTACACTGTACATTTAGATTAAAATATTTTATGTTGTAGGCTACAAGAAAATAGCCTTTATTAATTAATTATTAGTAGTTGTAGTGTCTCAGAAAATCTTGCTCATTGTCACATAGCTCTTGTATACGCTGAAGCGGCAGTTTAAGATAAACCCAGACCAGCTGAACGTCAAATAACTTTTGTCTGGTTAATACTTTTAAAGAAAAATTTCCTTGGCCATAAATCCATAATGTCAAATCAAATGAAAGAAACAAGGTGAATATGAATAACACACATTTATTAAAACATAGAAGAACAACAAATGAAACGGGTACAACACTCAGACCGAAACTCGGCATTAACATTTCACTTATAATTAGCAGCACAATTAACTTCAGCACAGGCTACAAAATAAATTATGTTATTGAAATATTGTAAAGTGGTCATATGAACTACACAAATGAACGTTTAAAAAATAATGGCCTATGCAAAATCGAATAGCTCCGCAACGGATGGCGAAAAATGCGTAAAGAAGTCTAATATCTTTCACCATAGACCATGTTTAAATTTCGATGTTTCTGGCCAGAAATACCAACATATTCACTTTATCTGGTTTTAATAAGCTGCGGATTGGAGTAACTACACTACCCGCTGTGTTGAAGACCCGCTCTGATGGAGTACTGGTAGCACATATGCACAGATATTTCCGTGCTAATCTTGCCATGAACGGAAACTTTTTGTCGTTCGTTTTCACCAAGTCAGCGGGTCCTCTTGCCCATCAATGGCCATTTCCTGCAGGTACATGGTCATTTCTGCCTCGACCTTTTGCTCATCAGTGAGTAAAATAACGAAATTATAGTTTTTAAGTGGAAAATAGTATTTATGTAAAGAGATATATTAAAATAAATAGTGCACAACTCTTCTTAAGTGAAAGCTAAAAAAATAAAATGCTTCACGTGTCGTGCAACCTACTGATAAAGCGCCGACGAGTCATTAGTTGGGTTGGTAAAATAACGAAATTATAATTTTTCATATTTTATAATTTTTTTACCCCCCCCGACGATATCATCGTCCATCGCGATTTTTTACTGTCAACATCGTGAACTGCCAATTTAGGGGACATCGAAATATTTTTTACTTATTAGTTAGAGCTAGAAAGCAGGGCAGCCATTTTTTGTTACAGCTTGATTTCTGAGGGAAACCCACACCAATGATATTCAAACTGTGCTAAATTAGCTCTGATTCATGAGTAAGCACCTTAATGAGCTGGTCTTCATGCCTGAGTGCTTTAACAAACATTTTAGAGTTTCAGAATTTTTCTCTAAATAAAGAAACAACAACCCCTTTCCTTTCCGCAACCCCTATCACAACACCAGCTATAAGAGCATTTTAGCAGCCACATTAATAAAACAACATACTACAGGTGGCTGCAAAGACAAGGGACACAGCTCACTCAAGGGAGATCTAAGGTAAAAAGGCCAAGTAATTAAGGTTATGAAAAACCATGTACAAACATGAGGCAGATTGCTTATATAACCGAGGTGGACCTTGTTAAATCTATCCAGGTGTGGCTGGCTGCTCTGTACAGAAAGTGAACTCACTGTTCCTGGGATAATATATTGCTTATTGAGTTTAATTCAAATAGCCATCCGTCTCCAGAGAGACTTTTTGCTTGCATCAGGCCCACCACATTCATTATCATATCAGTTAAAGTGATTATATGCAAATGGCTCCGCCCAGCAGCCGCGTCTGCATATCAATTACAATGACAGGCAGTCTCGACAGGCATGTTATTATGGTAATTCCTCCCAAAATAGATTGCACCTGAGAAGGAAAATAGTGCATGCAAGACGATGAAAGACAAAGATTCTACTCTAACGCTCTTCGCTGTGAGAGGAGGACTTTCATTCCAGTACGAGCTAACTGGCATTTCCGTCTTGGATGTCTTATTTATTCTCTCAAATGTCTTCTCATGAGACCAAAATAACCCAACGACCGGCAGTTTAATTACTCCCTCACTGGTGATGTTGTTGCCACCAATGTGGAGCTTAGATACGCAAACACTTTTATCGGAGCTCAGGGAAAGGATATGATGTTTTGTAACTGAACTGCTGGGTTTGCTGCTACCTGGAGAACTAATTACTGCTTTTTTGTTGTATTTCATGAGAATGAATTCAGACAATGAGAAATTTTACTTTCTAATGTTGCTACGATGGAACATAATAAAGTGTAACAGTCTGGTTCCAGAGGTAAAAATCCAATTAATTTTCTCCACAGATGAATTGATTAACTTATAGACCTTTAAAGGAATAGTTCACCCATAAATGAAAATTCTGTCATTTACACACCCTCATGCCATCCCATATGTGTATGACATTCTTTCATCTGCAGAGCATGAACACACAAAGTTTTTTAAGCATAGTTCAGCTCTGTAGGTTCACACAATGGAAATTAATGGTGACCAAAACTTTGGAGCTCCAAAAAGCACATAAAGTCAGCATAAATGAATCCATATGATTCCAGTGGTTCAATTCATGTCTTCTGAAGCGATCTAATTGATTTCAGGTTAGAACAGACCAAAATATAAGTCCTTTTTTCACTGTACATCTTGCCATTGCAGTCTAGGCACGATCATGATTTCAAGCTTGATTACACTTCTTAGTGATTGACACATGTGCAGACTGCTAAATGGTGCTAGGAAGTGTAATCAAGCTTGAAGTCATGATTACCAAGGAAACTACACATGTCAAGATTTGTAGTGAAAAAGGAGTTATATATTGGCCTGTCCTCACCCAAAATCCATTCGCTTCAGAAGACATAGTTTAAACCACTAGACTCTTATGGATTACTTTTATGCTGCTTTTATGTGCTTTTTGGAGCATAAAATCTCTAGTCACCATTCACATATATTGTATGGACCTAAAGAGCTGAGATATTTTTCTAAAAATCATATTTGTGTTCTGCAGAAGAAATAAAGGCAAACAAATCTGGGATGGCATGAGGGTGAGAAAATGGTGAGAATTTTCATTTTTTGGTGAACTATTCCTTTAAATGCAGACCTAACGAGCTTTGTTAACCCACTGTTAGTCCATGGTATTTGCTTCTCAGTCTGCGTTATTTCAACTACATTTCTTAAAATTTCTTGCTTAAAAGGAGAAAAGATCCACCAAAAAGAGCCAAGCAGCAACCGCCATCTTCCATGACACATTGTAAATTATTCAATCAAATCTCCCTACATGTTACTTATATTTTATATATATATATATATATTTACAATCAACAACATTAAATCAAAAGTTTTATCCATTGTTTTTAATTCAATTCGCAACGCTTCATAGGATGGTAGTTCAAGCCCTTAATAAATACATTGAGTACGCTTTATCTTTGTGTCTGTTTTTGAAAAACTTATCTGATTTAAATCAAAGTTTGTAATGTTGTAATTCATCTTGGTGCTGGTTGGTTTGATTCATGGCTTTTCATGACATCTCTATAGGTATGGGTCTTAATGTTCAACCTCACTAATAAACTAGTTGGATAGTAAGGTCTAGACGATTAGTGAAGTTTATATTTTGCATTTTTGTAAGTGTTGTATTTTTAGATGTTGTGTCAAATAAAAAATAGTTCAACTTTTAAAAAACTTGTATTCAGACCCCTACATTATGTGCCATTCTATTACAATTAGTCATGCTGTTGAGAATGCATTGCATGTGAATGCCCCATCAGAAATGTTTAGAAATGGAAACAGGGTTTTCCTTGAAAAGGCCATTTGATTTTAAAAATACATTGTTGATTCAAAGATTCTTTCTATAGTGGAACATAATCTGACATGCTGATGGAATACTAAATGTTAGATAAGTGTGCATGCCCATATACTGAGATAAAGGACAATGTGTTCACACACTATATGCGCTGTCTTCAGGCGCTGTGGCCAATGAACCAGGACACTGAATTGCTGATGGCTTTGACTGAGAATGTATAAGGAAGCAGCTATACTAACGGTTTAAGCATCCCCCTGGGCACTCTCCTCAACCCCTGATTAAAAACCAGCCTCAGAGCAGTAAAACACCATAGAAAAGAAGTCAAGTCAGCAGATAACATAATATATACCCTACTCTACACCTGCGGCAAAAATAAGCCCTATCTGTTAATGGGGGTCTGGCGTCCTTTAAATCTCTGTAAATCCAAATAAATTATCATGCCTGGGTCAAGGTATATGATATCACAGCACAAATGGAAGCAGTCGAGATCAGCTGCTATGCATTTTATGAAGAGAACAACAGACAAGTGCAATAAGACAACAAAACAAACAAAAGATTAAGGAGCAATTCAGACCAAACCAAAATGTTGCGAAAAAGCGTGACATATTGCAAGAAATAAAACAGAAAGGAAGGGTCTCAAGATGCATTTTTAAAAGTTGACATGACATATAAAAAACTGCATTGCCGCACGAGCTGCTGATTAAACAGCGAGACACGGCGCAATGATCAGACGTCCATCTAGGGCAGAGTGGTCAAACTCATTTTGGGTCACAGGCCTGATTGGACCATGCAACATTGCTTGGATGGCTGAAGGTTTATATTTATAAATTATATATACAGTGTGTGTGTGTATATATATATATATATATATATATATATATATATATATATATATATATATATATATATATATATACATACACACACACACACACAGTACTGTGCAAAAGTTTTAGGCACTTGTGAAAAATGTTGCATAGTGAGGGAAATATTATTCAAAAATTATGCCATAAATAGTTTTCATTTAACACTTAATGTCTTACAAACATTAAAAAAGCTGCATCAATATTGGGTGTGACCCCCTTTGCCTTTAAAACAACACCAATTATCATAGGTCACCTGGACACAGTTTTACTTGTTTGTTGGCAGATAGTATGTTCCAAGCTTCTTGGAGAATTCACAACAGTTCTTCAATCTATTTAGGCTGTCTCAAATACTTCTGTCTCTTTATGTAATCTCAGACTGACTCTATGTTCAGTGGGGGGGCTTTGTGGGGACCATGACAACTATTGCAACTATTCCTGTTCATCTATTCTGATCTTTTCTATTTGCAAATGTAATATTTGGGAGTCTAACATTTATATTTCCTATTTAAACAATAAAGCTGAAGATATAAATAACCATCTTAAGACAAATGCTATTGTGAGGCATCTTATGTGCCTACGACTTTTCCACAGTACTGTATATTTGCTTTAACACTGTTTAAAAAACTTTTTAAAATTATGCATTAACATTATTAATTATATTTAACACATTTTTATCATATATTATCACGTTTTGTCAACTTTGTACACAAAACATTTCGACATGACTGAGAGCAACTTCACACAATCATTCAGCCCCTTCCAGTAATTCAGAAAGTTAATTCACTGAAGGATTCGTCAATCTGATTCAAATCGAGAACTCGTGAGCTGGTTAATCACTGTTTTAAAAGTACCGGCTCAGAGTAATTTAGCAATGAATCGGACTAAACCAGTCACCATGTTTGTTGTAGTGTACATCCAACGAACACAATAGAAATGTGAACGCAATAGAAAGGCGGGCTGTTTTGTTGTTATTTCACAGTGCATGCTTTTTTATGGCACCACATTCAATTCAGACTGCAATCTCATAACTTAGTTAAATAATTTCTTTAGTGACGCTGAAAACGGAAAAAATCGAAAACGGGAGCAGGAAAACAGGAACAAATTATTTCAAAGCTTACACGGGTTAAAGGACACAATTTTTTTTTGCCCACCAGCCAAAGTGGCTGTGAATGCCCAATTTCACCAGCACTATTCATAGGTATATAAAACACCACTTCTGAAGCTGTAGTGAATTATGATGACACACATTACATTTCATTAATGTAACTGCATGTCATTTGCTAAGTTTGTATGGTTATGTATTCAGCCACAAATGTTTGGAATTAAGCAATGTTGCATGTACAGCATGTCACAATGTGGAAATCAAGCAAACTGAGATAATTCACAGCATTGTCATTGACAACACTTTTCTTGCGGTTACAAATAACAGTATTTTCAGATGACTGAATCAGCAGAACAGTGAGCACTCTTTTTGCATGTGTTCCATGAGAAGTGCTGCGCTAATGGGCAGCAGAGCGCCTCTAAATACACGGCGAATCAGACACACACATCACTTCAAAATATAATACATTTTTGTGTCTAACAGCATTTCTTGTCACATTTCACTCCAAGATTTGTTATAGGTCGCCCGCCAGAGAAATAACATACTACTTTGCATAAAATATCCACATTTGGCAGGTTGGTGGGTGCTACTTTTAAGCTCTGAACAAAAGGAAAAACATGGAATTCAAGCAATAATATTTACAAGAAAAAGAGAGAAATGCTTGCTCTATGGCTGGAGCATTAGCCTAAAAAGACATCAAAAACCAAGTATAAATGCCAAGGAACTGAAAGCTCAAAAAAGACTTAGCGAGCGCTGAATGTTCCGCGTAATTAAAAGAAATTCCACTGATCGTGCAAACTATAACGTAGCTACAAGCAACACCACAAATGTAAATGTTTATCGGTTCTGCTGGATACTATTAGTATGAATACTATTATTTGGCAGTGAGGCAGTGGTGGCTCAGTGGTTGAGTCTCAGGGTTACTGACCAGAAGGTCGGTGGTTCAAGCCCCAGCACCACCAAGATGCCACTGTTGGGCCGCTTGAGCAAGGCACTTAACTCCAGGTTGCTCAAGGGGATTGTCCCTGTAATAATTACACTGTAAGTCACTTTGGACAAAAAGCGTCTGCCAAATGCATAAATGTAAATGAATAAATCTTACCCAAGTTACAGGCTTTATTAGGAAAATAGTGTTGTTGAGTGCATATGGCCATATAACAGATTTCATTATGGGTGTCACGCACCAATTTTTTGTTTAGCGTGGAGAGAAAAAGTGCTTGTCAATCACACTTTTCTCATTGCTTCTGGTTTGGAACAGGGTATTGGGAGGATAAATATTTAAAATGGCATAATCTGTGTATCTTCCTCATTTAACACTGAACTCCTTGTATCAAATTCACATTGTGTGTATGTGTGCAATGTCACAGGCTAATTCATGTCATGCTCTCCCAGTTAAGTTAGCCTTGAAAGATATGGGCAGACCTTTGTGTGACTAGGCTTTTCCCTGAAAGGTATGTCTTTAAATGCAGCTCTGAACTACAGTGAAAGATAACAAGTCAGTGACACAGAAAGAGAGAGTGGGTGAAGAGTAAAAAAGAGAGTAGGACAGACAGGCACAGGCACCATCAGGGGGTTGTCGCAGAGCCCCTGTTGCTTAGCACAACAGCTAAGCAAGCATTACAACATAAACACTAACCAGCCATTTTACCTGCGGATAAAATTCGGCACTGGAGCAGAACCGTTAACACACATTATGTCATTACTCCATACTTATCCTCCTCTCTTTCTCTACCCTCTATCTTAACACCACAGTAATGCTGGGGAGTTTCTGCTTCATGTTGTGCCAAAGAACAGTGATTATCTGTTGTAAAATCTTTTTTTTAGTTTTTTTTTCCACGCCTATTAATGGATTGAATTGAGAACAATTACTAGCAATAAATATATAACAAATAGTATATATGAAATAGTATTTTGCATTATATATACTAAAATCAAAGACATGCAAGCCACAACTGATGTTTTATTTACCAGACAGTTTGTATTGTATGTAGGTATGATTTGATTCGCTCAGGTCACTTATATCTGAGAGGTTCAGACTATTGTTCTTTAACTTGTATTACACTATATAAAATAAGAGTTTATATTAAAGTTACCAGCCACTGTAACTGTATTTACTTGGTGAGTGTTAAAGGGATAGTTCACCCAAAAACGACAGATCTGTTATGATTTACTCACCCTCTAACGTGGAACAGAAAAGGAGACTTTGAAGGCATCTTTTTTCAATACTACGAAAGTGAGTGGTGACTGAACCTGTTATTCTGCTTATCATTTGCCTAACACATACAATATAAAAGATTCTGGGGTTGAGTTTCCATCAAAAATAACTCTTTTGATATATACTGTTAGTGTAATATAAAATTACTCGTACTTTAATATAAGATTTTGGGTTTATCCCTCCAACCCCTACACGTCAGCCCTGCAAACAGAGTTTTTATATGTTGAGCCATAAACGATAAGCCACCCTAGCCGCAATTACTTGACATGGTCTAGGTGACCACCACCACAGGCTGTTTAAAGGTTGTATATGCCATTTCACTCTCAATTATCCTGTTTAACAGACCTCTTTAATCTGAAAGGTCTTGCCTGCTAGCCGCAAAACAGCGTTAATTATATAGAGGCTGACGCTAGAAGGGAGTTAACATTAGCATAGTACATGCGCGGCAATCCCATCGACTCTCTTAATGTCAAGTCCCTGTGGGTGTTTTCTGTTTTAACTTCAAACAAAAAACAATAATCCCACTTGAAGACTGGGTTCAGGCTCCAAATGGGCGCTCTTTGAATCTGATTCATTAGATTAGGACAGATTAGAGGGAAAATAAAATTTTCACCCCCACTAAAGATTTGATTGGGCCTACAGAGACTCCGTGCAGCAAGAAACCCTGAAAAAAAGATTGTGAGAGATCTAAAATTGTGACCTTATTTCACTCATGTACAAAAGATGCACTTGTTCATAAACTAAACAGTTCAGTGGCATTAACGATGTTTATTCTAAAAAGATAAAGGTGAGAATCATATTCCAGCATGTGCAGGCACATTACACAGCTCGCTAGATTCCTTTCTGCTTTATGGTCTTTTAATCAGACAAATTGCAGACAATTTGTTTATATAGTGATTATCTAAATTAGATTTTAATGGTTGCCTAAGTAGGGAGAGGTCCTCAGTCTAAAAGCTGGAACACGTCATATCCAAACCAAAGTTCTATAGAAAAGTACATTCTGAATGATGCATGTCTCTTTAAAGTTTCCATAAACATTTTAAATCTGAATTATAGACAAAAGTTGAAACTACTATATAATCATACTTCACCATAAAAATCTATAAATAAATATTTCACAGTTCACCATATTTTCACCATGATTTTTGCCATGATATTTGCCAAGCAACATTGTGAATATTGTGATGATTTTAATACACTAATGGCCATTAAGTTTCTTTCACCAGGGTTGAATCTACAATACATGGCCCCAAAAACCTGAACAACAACATTCATATGTGCTTGTTGAACATTCAATTTCAAAACCATTGGGATTTTCCACACTTCTGGAAAGGCTTTCCACTTGATGAATACAGCTGTATGGATTTCTTCCCATTTAGAACAAGAGCATCACTGAGGTAAGACACTGATGATGGGTGATGGACTCTGGCTCGCAGGTGGCGTTCAATACATCAGTGTTCAATGGGGTTAAGTTCTGGGCTTTGTACAGATCTTCCACACCAGTCTCAATACATTATTTCTTTATGGAACAGAAAAGGGTCCTTAACCAAATTTTGCCACAAAATTGGAAGCATATAATTCTTTAGAATGCCACTTTACGATGTATCATTAAGATTTGTCTTCACTGGAATTAATGGAATAGCCAAACATGATAATTAAAAAGGTGTGACCACAAACGTCTGCGCATATAATATATTAGCAACAATTGTTGTTTGGTCAAAATTATGGTGTAGAGGAGGGCAGGGCTGGAACAGCGCACGCCCGGTCCCCAATCAGCCTGATGGGAGCCCGCGAGGGATAAAGGCGGCCGAGGACGACAGTTAGAGAGAGAGAGAATTACTGACAGCTGCCCTGTGTGTGTTTGTGTTTGTCTTTTTTAAATATTATTTATATGATTAAGCCGGTTCTCGCCGCCTCCTTGCTCATCTAAACGCCCTTACAGATGGTTCCTCTTATCAATAAAAAAATGACTTTATAAGCCAGTTCAGTATATTGCCTGTTCCACCAAGCTACCCACTGTAAGATCTAAAAAGCAAATGCTCAATTTTATGAGCTGCTTCACAGGGGCCCTTTAAATTCTTAATGTCAGCTTATTCGACACAAGCTCCTCCTAAATAAATACTATAGCATCTACACATCAATAGAGATTCCCCAAGTTTTATTACCTTTCATTGGTTGCGAAAAGGCTTTTATTTTATCACCTTGTTGCACAATCCATCTTGCTGCTTATTTATTGGGCATGTTTTGCAAATATGAACTCTTGTGAATGAGTACTGGTCTAAGCCTAGCATCATGGTTTATGTTATCTGCCTTGTATTACAATTGAATATAGTCTGCCATGTTAGATTTATACAGCATTTCATTTCCTCGTTTCACCTTCCATCCCAGTGGTGTATCTCAAAATGTACACACGCAAATTTGTTTTACAGTAATCTTTCCCAGGACAAGCATGATGTGTTTATAATTCACCATTTGATAAAAACATGTACTCCCATCCATTAGGTAAATTCTTGTCCAACAGCTCAGATATAAAAATCACTAAACTTTTAATCCTTTGCATACAGTGGTTCTATAAACTATTGTCATTATTTCCTCACCTTCATGGTATTCCAATCCCATTTGAACTTCTTTTAAATTTTGAAGAATGTTGACACTTCTCCCATACAATGAAAATAAACTTGCAATATTTTAATGTAGAGATATCTCGCTTGAATTCCAATGAAATTCTTTTCAATCAGCCTTTAGTGGTCTAATACAAAAGTGTAAAGTCACATGTCTATTTTGCCACCAGATTAATCAAGCTTTGATCTCATGCACACTTTGATGATGGAATTTCAATCATATGGATTGTAAGGTTTTTGTTTGAGACTTTTGTCGAGAGCTGATTCCATTATGGTGTGCAAAATGTATAACTTAAGACTCTGGGCTGAGACACTTTAAAAAGAGAAGGCGGCTTCTCACATCAGATGAAAGTTCAAAGAGAAGAGGAGTATCAATGTATTAATCCAAGAGTTTCTGAAAAATGTAAAGGGTGTGTGGCATGATTAATCAATTCTCTGCTCTGGGGTGAGTGCTATGGCTGAGCAAGATTTAAGCTGAGACGGAACCAACATAAGCCTACGGAATGAAACGGCCACGGCCACCTCAAATAGTTGCATGAATCTTTCTTGCAGCAACAAAATCTTCTGAAAATGTGATTGTAACAGGTAAAGGTGGTCAATGAGGAAACGGGAACCGTCTGAACAGTCAACATAAAGTTTAATGAGAAACTCAACATAAAACAAACATGAACAAACACACACACATGCAGCACGGCCACGTGCATCTCTCTCTCTAACTAGTGTCATTTTAAATGGAAAACAAGACAAAAACACTTGATAATGTAAAAGTAAAAGTTTTTTTTTATTTTTATTTTTTAAAGTGTAATATAAGAGTGTAGTGTAACGTAAAAGTGTAATGTGATGTAAAAGTTTTATGCTCGAGTTGAAAGCTCCATTCTAATATGTATAATTTAGGTAGGTGTATATAAGTGACACATTGTGGTAGTTTTATTCTATGAGTAATAGTTTTATTTTTTGTTTTTTATTTTTTGTTTAGAAAAGCCATTCTAGGGACCTGAGATGCAAATTAGCTTTGGCTATACTCTCTATGTGCAATACATATTTTCCAGTTTTGACTGGGATCATGTTTTTTTTTGTACTGTCCCTATACAAATAAACTTATAAATAATTAACATAAATAAAAAATAATGATAGGATGGTTTGCAGTGAATTTTTTTTATAAATTAAACAAAAAAAATCCAAGTATTCTTGTAATTCAGTGAACGTCATTTAGAGGTATTTTTAAAAGATGATTTTGCCCTCTCTATTGTTAGTAAGCATGTTTAATACAACCTTTTATGTCGGGGCACAAGCTGTATAGTCGGTTAAGAGCTAATGATTAATCATCATTAGTTCAAATAGTTGAATAATCGTTCTACTAACCGTTAGATTAGTTGATTATCAAAATAATCATTAGATGCAGCCCTAATTCTTAGCATGGTCAATTAAAAGTAGCCATGCATAGTTTGACAAATGCACGCCCCTAATGCTGAGTGCATGATGTGTCTGACATTCCACAATCTATTTTTTTAATGTAAAGGAGTTCAATGGGAAGGAGGAGGCAAGAACCGGCTTGGCAATACAAATAATATTTTAATGAATAACTTAAACCAAAAGACAAACACACAACCCGGCACCACCCTCCACCCTGCCACATTTCAGTTGAAGGAGTACATCATCCAGGTACTCGTAGTACTCTTACTTTCATTACATTTTCAGTATGAACATTCTCTTCACCCTACTTGAACTACAAAAAAAAGTTTGCAATGTGGAACACACCTTCTCTCTAAAGGATAACATTCCACTTAGCTATTTTTTCTGTAGAGCAGTTGACAGCTTACCTATCTACATTTTATGAGTACCCAACTTTGGATGTCAGAATTTTTCCTATATAACAAACCATAAATAAACATGATGTGATAATTATGAAGACCTCTGAATCAAGTTCCTCAGAAAGGGTATATCTCTCAAGCCTGTGGTGTTCCATTATGATCCATTGTCATTGCCATCGTCATTGAGTTAACTGGTCCACTCAGACTAAAAATGATGCTGACCTTTACCTTCTAGTTTCGACATGTGGGCATGTTGCCAAATAAAAAAAATAAAAACATTCCAGTGCACTCCAAATTCCATTCCATACCTATGTTTCAAGAGGTAGGTTTCAAGAGTCCCAGAGCAGAAGTCAGTGATTGAGAAATGCAGGATGTACTGGGCAGCAGGAAACTTTATTAGGTCATCCAGGGATGCAAGCCAGGTCCGATAATGACCCTACAACTCCACCAGATGTATCTTCCCACCAACTTCCTCAGTCTGGGGCCCCTGTGGTCTCTCATATCAGTGATGAATAAGGCCTGGGTATGAGAGTGTGGATAATGTGCAGATGGGACACATGCCTGCTGTTTGAAAGAGGTGAAGGGCGGCTGGTAATAAAGGTCTCTGATCAGCACGGTGTGCCTTGGTGCCTCTCTGACTAAGTAGGAATGTAATAAGATACAACATGCCCAGAGAATTGCCTTGCTTTAATTCTAATATCGGTGGTAACGTCCTCCCAGCGAGGAGATTACAGCATCAAACCCAGAGGCCTGGCTTAAGATGAGAAGGGACCAATTAAGTTATCTTAAATGCTGCAGGTTCTTCTGCCTCCCAAGAAGATGGGGAGGGCTTCATGTCTCATAACTGATCCACTGACTTCAGATGTGTATCACAGTCCTGGTTCAATGCTTGGTTCCGTACGAAAGCTCTTTCTCCAGAACTCTGTTGTGGTAAAAGTTAACTGTGAACCCTGCCTGCTGGTATCTAATTCCACTGAGCAGCCCTCATCAGAAACAAAAATCTAAATTTGACTCCTGACAGATAGATGCGATTTATTACTGCAAATGTTTCCATTTTATCCACTCTTGTGGACCACTGTAATACCAGTCCCATTGTAAATAGTCTTCTCTTTTAACCAAAAGGTACACAACAGTGCAGAGCTGTGCTGTCAATAAAGAGAGGAGGGCAGTGAAAGGATTGTATAGCATGAAGGACTAAGAAAATACAACTGGCATAAACAATATGAAAAGAGTTGTTTTGTGACACAGTACACCCAACAATGGCGAATTCTGACCTAGTTTCCCAATTTTCAACAATGCACCCATTGCGATGATAATTAACATTTGCCACAAAACTCCACAGCTAGTGGTTTTGGGCGATGCCTTATTGTCTGTTACAGATGGTTGGTTCTCCATAAAACAATACAAAAGAGACTCCCACTCTATGGTGTACATGTGATGTCAATTGCTGTTTAAGTTGCTATGTTTTCAAGGTGTGACATCATTCTTACCTACTTATACTTTGTATGCCAAGACTCATCTGTTGCCCTCAGTCCAAAGTGAATGTCACACAACAGAATTGGCTTTAATTAAACCCAGAGGAAAATTTATTAATTACTGCATGGCGCCAATGACTGTGGATGAGGTGTCTAGGGCCTGAATATGATTAGAAAGCTGAATATGATGTACTTTGGATGACTCCATCAAGAGTTCTAATGACTCATTCATAGATGGAAAATTATTTGATTAAAGTTGGTTTTTACTTTCCTATTTTTATACATTTACTTAAATGTATTCTTTTTTTTTTGTTGTTGTTATTCAGAAAAATAATCTCCTGTCTCCTGCTATGAGGGTCACAAATGTATGACAGCGTGCCAATTTACAAATAGTTATTTTAAAAGACAGGTTTAAAAAACGCATTCAAATGTGATGTCAAAGGAATTTGATCACCATGAAAATAAAAAGAAAAAAAGACCCAAAATTAAAACTGAGGGAGCTTTTTGAAATGCACTTTTTCTTAAGTTTCAATCAAGTAAAAAAGTACATTTCTTAAAAATCTTTGCACAATTTCTCATTGTATGCAGATGCAAATTATTTGGCAATACTATTGCAGTTTTTGTCATGCCTATAAATCACACTAAATTAAAATCCATGCAATACTATTCGCAATTGTTGTAGAGTAAGACAATGTATGTGTAACTTGTAAAGTACCACAAATGTGTTATTTGTCTCTTCAAAAAGGACATCTTGCTCCCATTGCAAACTGCTATTCCTTTGGTAGTCTTTGACCTTCTATACAAAATTGTGTACATTATGAAGCTTAGAAGTGCTTTTCACAAGCCTCTCTCTCTCTCCAACTCCCCTGTGTTTTGACCTCACTGCTGAGAAACTTACTTAAGTTTTGATCTGTTTCAATGTGTCTTCAGCATCCTATCTCTTGTTGCATCGAAGTCCCTATGATTCATGTGTCTCTTTCACTGACTTATCACCAGTGACCGCCTAATCCAATTACTAGTTCTCTACTTTTTTGCAACCATCTGCTTGTTTTCCTCTAGTTTCACAGTGGCTTTCAATAAAAGCCCCTTCCCAGCAGGCCATGCACATCTCTCAGATACTTCCAGTTTGGTATGGACTACTTTTCAAAGAAAGACGTATTGATTGTTGGATTGATTTGTTTCAGACAGAGGCAACTTCCAAATGACTGTTGTTCAGTGGTTGACTTGGATGGAATAAGACATTGGGAGAGGAACAGGAGATGGGCTTTGCTGACGGGCACTTATAGATCCCACTATTTACCTTTCTGTCTGGGTGGATAGTGCATGCTTGTTTTGACTGGCCAAAGTAAAACTCTTCTGAGGTTGATTTGAATGTGGTCACACACTACTGATGAGCTGGCTGTGCCTGTGCCAGTGGAATTTTCCGAGCAGCCCAGCTCGCATATCTGCCACATGTTCCAGGTAGTTCCCGCTTTGATGAAAAACAAACACAAGTGTAGCACATATGTGCTGACTGGTCAAGCGAAACTATAATTTTGTACACTTTGAAAATATGGTAGGATAATATGGGACATCAGGTTTGGCACAAACTTGACAAGTCCCTGTACATAGATGATCTAAAGCATCTGGCCCTGTGTAAATCTGGGATCTTTCGTTAAAACCTGAAAATTTCCTGAAGTTGAAGGATTTTGACACATTTTAAATAAAGAAAAGTTATAATGTAAAGGTTAAGTATAAAAAAGGTAAAATGTCCATGATTCCGTTGAAACTCACAAGATGCTCTTTGGAACATTCATGTGGCATAACATAGATCATCAGGTATAGGACAAACAGAGTTCATGCCAGCTTGAAAACATGCTGCCATTAGAGCAAAAGAGAATCATACCAAATACAAAAACAAATTCAATTTTTTCAATTCAAATTTTTTATTCAAATTGGTATGCTTATATTTTACCTTGAGTCACTTTGATCCAGAAAAACATTTTGAGTTTAATGCACTTACATGAAGTAGTCTCAGCCTAATTTAAATGAGTACATTTCAACAATGGCTTGGGAGTAGAAACAAAATAGTTAAACCATTAGATAGCCAAGACTTTCATTTTTATTTTTAGGAAAATAACCTAAAAATGTGTTTCTGGATCAAAGTGACTCAAATTGATGGAGCAGGTCACATACAATTGGTTTTTTGTATTATTATTATTACTTTAGAAAACAAATAATCAGTGGTCGACCAATATTCAGAATTTTTTATTTATCGCATCGGCCTATATATTTTTCCGTTTGTCCGATTTGTATCTTTAGGGCGCTGTGAATCGGTTGCTTGCATGTGAAGCGACTGAGACATGTTAACGACCAGTCATGGTTCGTTTAATTGTTATGTGCCATCGTGTTACTACAATAATACACTGGTGTGCAACACAGTGTCATTTAAATGGTACGCATAACAGAAGTGTATGAGCTCATAATGTTAAAGTGTTCACCTTTTTCATTCTTCCTATCTCTCCTCAACAGTTCTCTGTAAATTTGAACTGTATTGTCTAATGATAAAAAAAGCAACTATCAATAAAACTTTTATTATATACGTCTGCAAATATGCACATATCTCGTTTAAACAGATTCACAAACCTCATGCAAATACAGCATTTTCTTCCCATCGAGCACTCATCTAAATTCTTCCCCTGAAGTGCATATTCTATCAGCCAGAATCAAAATGCCAGGATCAGGATCAAAAGTTCCTCTGACTCACAATTCATGACAGTCACTCTGTGAAAATCCGAACAGGCGATCCAGGCCGTTTAAACTGTCAGGAGATTGCTGTTCGCGCTGGATCCGTACGAGCGCATGAGAGCAACATCAGAGTAAATGCACTTCACGTGTGCTATATGTAAATGTCTTATTCACTATGCATTGTATGTACAATTGGTTTGATTGGGTATTTTTTGAGAAAATGCGATTGTTAATGCACACGTGCCATCCATGGTTGCTGGACTACCGTGTGTACGGTTATTTCCTATATTTACAATTTCTTCATGTGCATATCAATTTCTAAAATTGAATGACTAAACAGAAATCAGAAGAAACTGCCATCTACCATTTTAAATATAATATTATTTTATATTTGTATATTTGATATTAATATATGTTAAAGTTCAGTGTAAAATTAAGTAAATATAGTGCTAAATAAGAGTTTATACATTTTTTATAAAATTTATCTCTATGTTATTTACTTTATCAAAGTGTATGATATTGGCATTGTATCGGCCTATCGGCCACCCTACTTTCTGGACAGCGGCATCGGAATTGGCCATTAAAAAGCCCATATTGGTCGATCACTGCAAATATTAGAAGCATTCTCCATTGAAAAACAGAAGCACTTCATCCTAGAAATATTAGCCTTAGGGACATCACTATTATCACCGATATCTACACATTTTGCTACTAAAGGTATATAAATGTTTTTCGAAATTTTACAAAACTGTGAGTAAAAAATAAATCACACTGCATTGGGGGCTGTCTTTCCAGCCTAGATAGAAGAGCACATGGTGTGAAATAGTTTGTGACACAGTGTGAAATATACTGGCAGAATAAGAATGGCCGATGCTGGGCAGGCTTACCACGCATAAGATCAGAGGTGGAATGCGGCGAGGCATGGGTGCGGAACAGCTGCCAATCAAAGTCATCCTCCTCCCCTTGACTAAACTCACACAGACTGGGGTCAGAGTCCTCATCAAATGTACAGCCTGCTGCCGAGAGAGAAAGAGAACAGAGAGAAACATACCTGCTATTAGTCTAAATTTGTGTTTTGTGGCTTTTTGTTTGCTTTGAGGTCATCTATATGGAAGTGTACTCCTAAACATTGACATAATAGTATTATAGCATATAAAAGCATTTATAATTTACAGTCTATCTCATCCAGGAAAATGTACAAAAAACATTTATGACTCATCATGCACTACACAGATTTTTGCCCAATCAAAAGCTGAGAATGCCCCTCCCCCCTGCAACTGACTAGCAAATGTCAATATTCATAGCTGTGATGTAACCAAACCTATTGACTATTAAATCAAAAGGGACCCAATAAACTTCAAGTTTCAACAGGAAATACACCAATACAAGAGAGAAAGCTGTATATGTAAAGATATTTCATTGGGACTTTAAATGGTTTGGGAAATGTGCTTCCTGCTTAACCTGAGAAGTCTCTGTACATGAATTATTTAAAACATCTGGCCCCATATAAAAGGCTCCAGGGCAAGAACATTTCATTTGGGCAGCATTTGATCCACAATTTGTTGACACTAAAACGTGCATTACGATACAAGAGACTCATCGATCCTCTTGAGAGGTTTATATGGCTGCAAGCAAGCGTATTAAGACCCCCTGGCCCCTAGTTTCTAATTAAGCAGCCATGTGTAATTTGGGGCTCTATTTCATCATGCGATCCCCTCTGATCTCATTTCTGTTTCTGCAGAGTGAGGGGTGCCAGACTGCACACCCACATCCATCCAATTGCAATGCCAGTTTCTCCACCAGACACCTCAATGGCAACCATTGCCCATGCAATCTGTGCACCGTTCAAAAGATACACTCCATATTTTTTTCCTCACACACACATATCTTCAGTAACACACTTTTGACAATTATTCATCAATAATAATTGAGGATTTATGAAACAAACACCATTGAAATCATGCATGACCATTGTGTGCATTTTGGTCATTTTGACTAGACGACCGTTAAGTGTCTTGCCGCTGAAATATGGAACAGTTGGCAACCCTACCGCTAAGGTGCTCTATGGTAGGGGTTATCAAACTTGGGTCCAGGGACCCTTAGGGGGCCGCAAGGAGGTGCTAGGGGGTACGTGCACATTTCTGAGAAAACAAAAATAAAAATTTTCCAAATTTGACAGTATTCTTTCTTTCATTCTGCTTTCTAAAGACTAATGCATTTCTACAGAATTGAACATGTTTTTCTTCCAGTTTATACATCTAGCAAAGTACTCTTACAGTTGGTAGAAAAAAGATAAGCTCTCAACTTGATATAAAGTAAAATTAATATATTTAACATTATTTTTAAATTTGAATTATTTTGTTATATTTACATTTTCTTCATGTCAATTCTCCTCTCTGCCCAGTAGGGGGCGTTATGCACGAAGAATGAAAATCACCAAAAGAACAAGAAAAAGAAAGAGAGAAAGTGGAGATTGACTGAGCAGGGAGGAGAATTTATAGTAAAAAGGACTTAAATATTGATCTATTTCTCATCCACACCTACTGTGTCATTTCGTTTCAGAAGATATGGATTTAGCCACCAGAGTCATCTGGAGTACTTTTATGTTGCACTTATATGGATTTTGGAGCGTCACAATTTTGGCACTCATTCCCTTGAATTTTATGGACCTACAGAACTGAGAAATTCTTCTAAAAATCTTTGTTTGTGTTAAGCAGATGAAAGAAAATCATAAACATCTGAGATTGCATAAGGGTGAGTAAATGATGAGAGAATTTAAATTTTTGTGGGAACTAACACTTTAATGTTAATTTCAACATTTAACTTTTTTTTTATTAAACGATGTACATGTTATAATTAGTTAATGCAATCAAAACTAAAATGAACAAGCAATGAACAATAGAGCTTAGTCAATTAACAAACTAAAATTAATAAATATTGTTTAAAAATTCTAATGGGGAAAAAATGAAAGCCAATTATTTAATTTAGCAAACAATGTGTTGTCTTTATAATATCACACTTACATTTTCCGCACACGGTATAAATGGGACTTTATACATGAAAATATAAAGCTGCCTACAAATCAGGGGATCATCATGTTTGGGGAAATAAAAAAAACTGATTTTGGCAGTTCTGCATATACTGTAGTTGTTACTGAACTTTGATCTGGAAATAATGTAAGGAGAAAAGTTTAAAGATCAACAATTCAAACTGTATCACTATTTATAGCCAGCTACTACAAAAGAGCTTTCTATAACTATTCCAAACCATTATACTAATCCACTAAGGAATTCTTATACTAAGCCTGCAACTAATTTGTGCTCCAAATTACATTTAATATGCAGCACATTCATGACCCCAGGGCAGCGGCTTAATGTGCTACAGCCTGAGCACCTCGCCACATCTGTTGTGGTCCTTCACATCAGCCTCGTAGAGTGAGAAAGAGCAGGCACTGGTGAGCAGTCCACAAATCCCAGTCACGTGCTGCTGACTTGTGCCAACTCAAAGCAGAGAGGGGCAGAGAGCAGGGGAACCATGCTATGACAATAGCCATGACATCAAGGTGACCCTTATAGCTGACTGCCTCATTACTGCCACCTCTGGGCATGTCCCCACTATAGCCAAATGGGGGTTGTTCTACATCTGGCTTGAACAGCAATTGAGTTACTTGGATTTTTATGCAAGCATCAGTGCCAGCATAATAAACAAAGAGTGTCATTTTGACCGACTGTGATCTGCCAGTTACTGCAAACCAAGAGAACACTGTCACAGAGAGTCACTTCAATCATTTTGAAATGCAGTTCTCATGTTGTTTCTTTTCAAAGGGACAGAAAATTGTCATCATTAACACCTCATTTTGTTCCAAACCAGACTAACTTTATGACAGAATTAGCTACTCCAGCCACATCTGAAATAAAATAATTAAAATGTTGCTCCCAAATCTTATAATCAGGGTCTGAAATTTAATTTTTAGCCTACTAGTCATATTTCTTAATGGCGATTTTTTTTTACAAGTGGATTTTACATATTATTTTACACATGAGACAAATAAAAAATACATTATGCATGTATAAAAGTGAACTGCATTTTAAAAGATTGTTTATTAAGATTGTATTGTTTTATTAATTATTCATTATTGCCAGATAGTCCATATACAATATATATATATATATATATATATATATATATATATATATATATATATATATATATATATATATATATTATTCACTTATTACAACAAAACTAAATTTGTATTTTAAAGTACTTGTTGTCATATGAATGACCAGTATGTAACTCCCATGAGTCTGAAGTACACACAACACAACACAGTAGCAGTTCTTGGTTTACTTTGAGTGAGTAAATTAATTCAGTCAGATCCAACAGTTTCATAAGTCTTTTTGATTCACTAAAAAGAGCCGGCTCAAATTGTTGTATGTTTGGGAATTGGACAACTGTTGTTGATTCACTAAAAAGAACCGGCTCAAACGAGTCATTTGTGAATCAGATTAAACTGTGTGCTTGTGAAGTCTTGCACTGTAGATTCAAAAGAACCAGCTCAAAAGAGTCATTTCTTTGGGAATCCGTCAACCATGTCTCTTCTCGCACTGTAGGTTCAGTAGCAGTGCTGCTGTGCCGCTTAATATTAACATACGAAACAATGTCTATGAATAATGAGTATTTAAGTCCAGTTTTCTGTTTCATCACCAGAATAATACACATTCAAGAACCGGTAATGAAACTGTACATCATGAATATAATTGAGCTTTTATTATACTGCAACCATTACTAGAGAGTTTGCATGTGTGGTTGTAGATAATTAAAACTTACTAGCACATCCACTGTAAATCCAAGAGTGGTCGTCCCTTCATCCCGATGACATACTTTTATCTTGCATCGAGATGTACTGCTAACGGTACGTGTCCACTGGTGTGGAATAAATCCTCTCAGTCCCACTCACCACACCAGAGAACTGCCGCTTCAGGGTGAGTTTGTGATAAACAAAGCCATTTGTGTTTATTTTCTACTATTAGCTTTCAGTATAGGAGCAATGATGCCATCTTAAATATGCACGATTACAGTTTAAAAAATGGCAACTTCATTTTCAAATGCCCAAAGTACACTAACAGTGTTGATTTTTTAATGATCATGTTTGGGGGAAATTGGCACCAAAAGGTTTGAAAACCCCTGCTCTATGGTATATAGCCTACTCATTTTATTAGAATCATCCATAGAAATTTAGCCCCAGGACCTATGAACTTTAGCGATGACCCTGAACCTTTCAGTATAGGAGCAATGATGCCATCTTAAATATGCACGATTACAGCTGGAAAAATGCTACTTCATTTTCAAATGCCTTAAGTACACTAACAGTGTTGATTTTTTAAATGTTTGCTGACCCAGCTACAGAATTGCCACAAAGAATGTGTGCAATCATCATCTGAATTCTGGATTAAAAGCACAGAATACCGCACACCAGTGGACAAAGCAGTTTTTTAGCAACTGCTCCTGTAACTCCTGGGTGTATACTAAAGTGCTGTGGTGAATGCTTTTAATGAATTTGGGATGCTGTAGTTAAGAGTGAATGTTTGTGTCTTTGAGTATGTGAGGCTATGAATCTACTGTATGAACAACATGCTTCTTCATTTCCTCCCACTCCATCTTGTTGAAGAGTATATCAAAGGGGAAAGTTCACAGAACTATGTGTCCCTGATTGAAAGAACGCAAGTGTATGTAAATATCAGATTTCAAGGGATTTACTCCCAAACCTGACTAGGTCTCTAAGTGTAGCACAAGTGCTCAATTAAAAGACGAGGTGGTGAGGGAAGTCACAAACCTCTCAAGAACATGTCAGAAGAGGTGAATATCATTTATGAGAAAAAGCTCTCAGAAGGCAAGTTGAGTTTCAGATAGGATGCACATTTCAAAGTGGGACACGCACTTTAAATATCCCTTGGCAAGGTAGCACGCTAACCTGGAAGGATTGTTAAACAAATTGCCTCTATCTCACATGCTCACTGCTCTAGATAAATCCGATTCATTTCCCCATCCTCTGACAACATCCTATTTGTCTTTTCCCTGATCCTTTCTATGTAGAATGACCCTATATGGCTAACTCTAAATTTACAATATTACCGGAGTTGTTCTTAAATATTCAACAGAACCATGGCATCAAATGTAGTTCTTTGATCTGTATTATTGCACACGGATTTCACGAGAAGTGTGCGCATAAATCATAGACTGTAAAAAAAGATGGACGACGCCCCTTCGCTCTTTTCCATTGGTGAGAACTGAAGCCGCCAGTGTCCCGATATGGCGCTGACATCTTGGGACTTGGGTCTGCGCAGTTGCGATTTCGGGACCAGACCTGAGCAGTAGTGAGCAGGAAGTAAAGCCGCGAAATCAAGGCCCCGCCCTCACTCTCGCTGAATCAATCGCAAGCACACACTCCTGCACTTTTGACTTTTGACTTATGACGGTGTGAAATAATTAATTATAGAAATTTAGATATCAAATTTAAAGCTCCAATCTCCTCAGTCCTCCGAAGATCCCGAAAAAACGTCAGTTGGTGATTCATTGACTACTTCGCTCAGAGAACCTGTCAATCACAGCTGTCAATCATGATGTCACAGCACTGTTTTTATAGCATCAAATAACTAACTAAAAACTAATTTATTTTGAAAACAACCACATGAAATTACATCAATGTGATAGTAACTACAGTAAATGACAGAAACTATCTTTGGAAAAAAGTGCAATTTAATTGTTTAGTTGGTCTCACGTCCCGTTGAATAACATGGGGAGGCGGGGTTTATGACCTATACTAGGACCAGTCACCGGGGGCGATCGAGACGTTTTGGCTTCACTTTTGAGGGCTTGTGCGGCACACTTAGCATAAATATATCTGTAAGACAAAAGTGGCTTAGGGTCAGGGGCAGACCATCGTATGGGTTTTATGGGCATGTGCCCAGGGGGACAGGCCATTAGGGGGCCCACGCGAGCAAAAAAAGTAAAGCTGATGTAAACACGGAGACAGTGTGCAATAGCAAAATGTGTCTGTGTACCGCATGGTCATAGGGTAAAGTCCCCCCTGTCTGTGTCTACTTTCTCTGGTAGAATTATCCCCTTTTTGTAGCATTTGAAATGTTCCTTTCTCTATGCCTTTTTTTTATCTAAACATCTATTAAACAAGGTAAATGTATTTATGTAGGAATACAAGGCTTATGTCTTGTTACAGTACTGTGCAATAGTTTCAGGCACTTGTGAAACATTTTGCATAGAGAGGATGTCTTAAAAAAATGCCATAAATAGTTTTCTTTTATCAATTAACATCATACAAATTCCATCTATTGCAGTGCACCCTGTTCTTCTATTCTAATCATTTCTATTTGCTAAAGTAATGTTTAGGAGTCTAAAATCTATTTTTCCTATTGACAGACTAAAGCTGAAGACATAAATAATCATCTTAAGACAAATGTTTTCGGGAAACATCGTAAGTGCCTAAAACGTATGCACTGTATGTCTTGAATTAGATGATGGTCTACACGGTGGCTCAGTTGGTAGCACTGTTGCCTCACAGCAAGAAGGTCACCGATTCAAGTCCTGGCTCAACCTGGGCCTTTCTGTGAGGAGTTTGCATATTTTCCGAGTGTTTGCATGGGTTTGATCCGGTTTGCTCCATAGTCCAAAGACATGCAGTTGAAGTGAATAATAGACTCTAAATTGCCAGTGTGAGTGAGTGAGAGTGTGAATGGATATGAATGTGTGTGTTTGCCCTGTGATGGACTGGCCACCTGTCAGGGTATCTCCCCCAATACAGCTGGGATAGGCTAGGATAAACAGCTATTAAAGATGGATGGATATCTTGAATTAAGTTTTTTTTTAAGTCTATTTTCTTAGTCAATTGCCAAGTTGTTTCATCTTGTTTAAAACTGAATTATGTTAGATTAATGCTTAGCCTACAAGTAAAAAAAACATTTGTTAATTCAAGATATTATTCTCTTAAAACCAGTCTTAATAGTAAATGTAAATGTATATTGTTTTAAAGACATTTAGAAATCATTTTACTGGGAAACAATACAAAAAAGAAAAAAAAAAAAAAAAGAAAGATTACGAAAAGGATTTTTGGCAGTGAAGATAAATTACAAAGTAGACGTTACATTCATCAAGTATTTAATTTAGGATCCCACTGTTAGCAGCAAATTAGATAATAGCACGTCTCCTGAAAAAAGAAGAATTAATTTAATCTAAATCTTCTTCCGACAGTTGTTGGAAGCTATTGATATCTAGACTGCTACATGCTTCAGTGGAATCTCCTTAGAGAGCTTGGACAGGCCATTTTTCAACATTTTAATGAAGGCTAATAACAGCATGCCTCTCGAAAGGGGACTTGTTCACATAAATAAACAAAACAAATGGATGAGCTCGCACATACTCGCTTCCATGATCTCTAGCCAAGGGGCTTTCAGGCCTGGCATTGGCTCAAGCCTGATGTTTTCTCTGTGTTCTCTTGTTGTGCCAAATTATATTGTAATTACTTATTGGAGGTAGTCATGACAAGACTGAGGGTCTTTCACAATGAACCTTATTTCCTTTTAGGCAAAACGTTACCATTGTTACCATTCATTTTCATTGTATGGGAAAAAATTATAATAATAATAATGAAAGGGAAAGGTGACTGAGGCTTACATTATGCCTAGTATCTCCTTTTGTGTTCCATGGCAGAAAGAAAATCATATGGGTTTGTAACAACATGAGGGTGAGTGAATTATGACCGAGTTTTCATGTTTGGGTGGACTATCCCTTTAACAGGCAGGTCCAAATCCAGTGCTATTGTACTGCCCTAGCTGCACTGACAGTGGAGCTTTTGCAGTGTGAGCTCTGCCCACTCAGAGCTCCAGCCAATGAGAGCTCAATGCAGTCTTCTTATTTAGCATTCCAACAGTCTGTCTGGGCAGTTACACTATGAAGTCTCTGAATGTGAATGTGCTGCCAGACAAGTTTTTCATTTGGGTTTGGTGATGACTGTCTCAGGAGTGCCTACTGCCACTTAGCCTCAGGTGCTAACGCGATACTGAGCCTCAACGAGGACAAGCTGAATGAATACATAATGGAGAACTAGAAATTTTCATTCACACTTGTGATTTTGACCTTGAAAATTATTGCATTGTAAGTGTATACCTGTCATTAAAAGTTGGGTAAGGTAATATGCCCTCATCATCATGAAAAAATTAACTTGTGGAGTGCTTTGACATTTTTCTTATGGAAACAGGAAAATTTGGATGGGATATATCGAAGGGCTGATCCCTTCTTATTTTCTTTTTTTTTTTTTGTAAATAGCCAGTAGTTTACTTTACAGCTATGAACCATGATTTGCTCCTTGACAGTCTGTTAACTGTGGTATTAGGAGGAAGGTACATTCTCCTTCTAGCATTTGATTGAACAAAAATCTGTGTAGAGCAAGAGTCATCAATAATGTTTTTCCAAATGAGAATGCAATTTTAAAGAGCCAATATTATGCTAATTTACAGATTCATGATTTTATTTTGGGGGATGTGGCAGGGCGGAGGGCAGTGCCGGGTGGTGATTCTACACACCCGGTCCCTTATCAGGCTAATCAAGCCTCCGAGAGGGATAAAGGCAGGCTGTGGAAGATGGTGCTGGAGAGAGAGATTGTTTACGGGCATGTCCGTCATGTGTGTGTGTTTGTGTCTTTTGTTTAAGTTTCTCATTAAACTATTATTTATATTGTCAAGCCGGTTCTCGCCTCCTTGCCCATCTAAATCCCTTTACATGGGACTACTAGAATAGGTTTACATACTTTAATCTTCAAAAAACAATTTTTCTCATACTGTAAATTTCTGCTAATCCTACTTTCATCCTCTGACTCAAACACTCTGATTTAGGTCCTGTCTCTTTAAAGCCCCCCTTTCTGAAAAGCCCAATCTGCACTGATTGGTCAGCTGGCCTAGACTGTTGTGATTGGTGCAAGTGTTGGAAATGTAAAGCCTCTTACCATAACTGAGTTTCAGGCTTCCTTGACAGCTGTAAACACTATTGTATCTATGGTAACAATGGTGTCGGTTTTTGCCATTCCAGTTTGAGTCCGAGAACAAGCTGATCGACCCGAACCATCATCGCAAGCATGACTTGAGCAGGATGTTTCACAGTGGTAAGATTGAATTTTGTAGCTTTCTTACAAATACACTGTTGATTATTGTGAACCTGACAAAACTTTAAGCAAGACATATAGTGCACCTAATTTAGTCATTTTTTGCTGAAATGGGAATAGTTGAACTTTTTTCACCCGAGCTATGAACGGGGAACACAGCCTACAGTTGTGCACTGGGTGTACACCGTAGCTACATCAGAAAACTCTGCTTTTGAACTCTCGGTAGCAGATAAATTCACAAATGATCAAGCATACTTACAGGTAGTGATTCTGAAGTGCGAGATTGTCCCAACAAAGTGGGAACTGCACCATCTTTCAGGAGTAACCTTCTTGAAAATCCAGCATTGGTTGTGGTTGTACAGATAAATAGTTAAAATACATTTTAACCACTGATTCTCCAACTCGTCTGCATTTGGAAGTCCAAATAAAGAGGTTTTGCTTTTGCAGTGAAGAAAACAGCATATTCTTGACATGGCGACAACACTAACCAAACTCATCCTGGCGGGCGGGCCAAGGTAGCCCTTACGTGGGCATTATACAAATGTGTTACATAGTGATGTAGATACTTTACAGAAGAAATGGCTGGACAATCCAGCCATTTCTTGTAGTTCTTGAGCAGTGTTGTCTGTGGAAGAGAATAACTCCCTTTTGCATGGATTTTGTACTTTGTAACTTTGCAGACCTTTTACATGCACAAACAGCTATATTACAGACTAAAGGAAAGGTAAAATCCCAAAAAGCATAATAGGGCCTCTTTAAATGCATATCTGCTACATTCAGTCAGCAATAAAATTTAATAGACACCAAAGCCACAAAAATCCAATTTGAATTTTGTTGGGACTTTAATTTTAAAATGTTCCTGGAATAATGGAGTATACTGATGTGACATCTAAATTCAGGCCATTAGCCATCTTGGCAGCACGTGGCCTGGTGGCACTGTGGTTCCACCCAATAATATTGTATTTTCACACCACAAGTGCTAGACTACAGTAGGCCATCCATCTTTGGGCTATTGTTACATGGATTATGGAAAGAATCCATGATACTTCTACCACTGTGTATGGCTGCCACTGTGTGTTTGGGCTCCCTCGATAAAACCGGGAGTAGGAAATGAAATGCATTCATTGTGAGTGCTAAGAAAGGATTAATGGCCTTACAGTGTTGGGTAGAAGGGTAAGTGACATCCCTGTTCATCAAATACAGGGTTTGTCTTTGTCTGGATGCTCAGCCGAAGCTATGCGCCAGGATGCTAATGAGGCTAGTGGGGTAGCTAGGCTGAGGCCCATGTGGCTGCATCACATTCCAGCCACGTGCCTGGGCAGTGAAGACGCGAAGACGCAGTCGCTGCACTAATACACCATTGTGTCTGCTCACTCCCCCGACAATCGCATTCTTGCTATTGGTGTCAAAATGGTCAGAAAAGGCACTGAGTTAACTAAACAACTTTAAGCTCCATAGACATGAGTCACAGTTAGGATTAAGCATAGGGTCATTTCAACCACCCTTAACCCATCAAAAGTAAGAACAGTTCAGCAAGTAAGTAAACAGCTAGTCGAAAAATATAGCTTTGGCTTAGGAATAGTTTAATGAAGCAAATCTTCTCTTGAGATTAATAGACTTTTACTCAAAGAATGGAAAAAAAAATTCTCCATTTTCATATCAGCAAAAGACTAATGTTTTAGTCAGCTCAACATCAACATTCTCAGCTTAAGCATGCACCTTCACTTGAATTATACTTCACATTTCTTTGCAAAAACATGACCACTTGAAAGACTGTTAATTGTGTCAAGATATGTTTCGTTCAAAGCAGCCCTGCCTAATGGTCATCCCCCAACATGGTAATCTTTAGTCTCTAGATTCCATTCTACATAGTCTCTTGAATGAAATGACAGCGACTTTGATAAATGATAATGCATTGTAAAAAACACTATTGTAGGAAGCTCAGGATATCAATGGTCTGCCAAAAATGCCTTCCCATATACATAGAAACATAGAACAGTGTCCACAATGTTTCAAAACCAAGGTGTGATATACTATGTAAATTTCAAAGAAAGATCATTTCTCAGCTTGGGTGGACCCCAGCACAACACAACCCATATCTTACTTAAAAGAAAAAAAGATTTTATCAATCAGTATTTTTGTCTTGTTTTGTCCAGTAAAATATATATATAAAAAAAGATTTCAAGACTTGTTTTCATTACCGGATTAAACAATCACATGACATGAACGGGGAAACATCGCAACTGAACTATCAAAATAAAAGACATGAAAAACAATCATGAATCAAAACATGAACAAAAACAAACATAAATGGTACATACTCACTTGGTTCAATTTTTTAGTTCAGGGTTATCATGAGCCGAATTGTGTGGATCAGATGCGTGAGACACATAAAATGTGCAAAGCTGGAGGGGCCCCAAAGAGCAGGATTGAAAAGAACTGCTGTAGAATCATCTACATACATCAGATGTTCCAGTTAATGACATGCCAATTAGGTGTGTGCTTGAGGCCTCATCCCTATGCTATGAACTCAAACTTTGGTTCTGGACCTTGAAATATGTCATCTACAATATGTGTTTATGAAGTGAGGCAAAACAATCTCAGAAAAGAGATTCTTGAACTTCATGAGGCAAAAAGAGGGTACAAACCTAAAGACCTAGTCCTCTATAATTCCACGCTCAGGCAGATGGAAGACTAATTCTTAGAAACGGATAAAATTCAACCCTGCTATTACACTTTCCAGAGCAGATTTAACAATTATCACCCAGAAAGCAAGGCAAAAAAAATTAACTCCAAGGTAACAAGATGCTTTAGCTAATATAAGTGTTCATAAATCCCTGCTAAAGAAAAAACTGAACAAGTGCCATACGCACTGGAAGGTAACAAACAAAGGACAACTCACTCTTATGGCGAAATCGTCAGGATTCTTATGACTTTTCAAAATTTGGCTAATTTGTTTGATATCATGCGACTGCACTCCCTACAATCCCTACAAATTTTACTAAAGCCAATGACGTCACTGGACATCGTTTCCATCTAATACAGTACATGACAATTACTTGTTTCTGTCACATACAACAGCTTCCTATCATGTTTACACACTCTACTGATTGGTTAAGTTTAGATAAGGGGTATGGGTAAGGGCCATAATATGAATATGTCCTTAATGCATCATGCACAGAACTCATGCTTACTTCCGCATTAGACATCCAGGAATTTAAACGTGATGACGTAATACGAGTTTATGCCAACAACATCGTGAGAGACCATACGAAATAGCCAACTCGTAAATTATTACGACTTTTAATAAGATCGGGTTGGAAGTACTTCTCTCCAAAAACACATCCACCTTCAACAATTTGGCTAAAGTGCACCTAGACTGCTAGAATGTATTGTCAACAGATTTAGCATTATTAAAGGAATAGTTCACTCATCCTCACGTCCTCCCAAACACATTTGACTTTCATTTTTTTCTGTGGAACACAAAAGAATGTATTTAAAAAAAAAATTTGATCGCTTTGTTTGATGAACAGATTCATTATTCACTCCCAAATCAAATCAATGATCAACTCAAGTACACAGAGCCCAAATCAAATATGGTGGCACGTCAATAACATCAATCTCATTGGATATTGTGTCATGCCGATTGTAGATGTGCCAGAACCAGTGAGGTTTGATGTTATTGACACGTTACAATACAGTATTTTGCTATAATTTGAGAGTGATTAACAACTTGAATGTCTATATATTCATCATACTAAAGGATCTTTTGTCTTCAGAATACTTGGAATATGACACACAAATCACACGGGTGCTTTTTAAGCTTTAAAGTGAGTCAATATCAACTTCTATCATTGATCGCAACATTCCTTAAAATAAATCCTTCTCCATAGGAGGAAAAAGTCATTTTTGTTTTAAATGACAAGAGGGTATGCAAAAATTTATTTTTTCGGTGTTGTTTCCAGGTTAAATAAAGGTTACTACTCCTAACAGGGAAAACAAGGAAACAGAAGTTTATAGACTAAAATGGAAGCCTTATTTAACCAATTTGGTGTGCATAATACAGTATTACATAAAAAAAATAACAAATGTTGGTTTTAAAAAAATCACCTTCTATGTCAACATTTAATGAGACATTTACAGTGTGCACCAGTTCAAAAGCTGGGGAGATTAACCCCCTGTGAGCATCTGTGGTAGATCACAGCAATCTTAATGTCAGTGGAGGCCACAGCATTCAATCTATGTGTTTCTGCTTTGAGAATAAGGGAAACCTCAAGGTGTCTCACTGTAAAATTAAACTAATTAGAGGTGGGAAACAAGCCAGAAAGGGAGAAGGAGAGAGATAGAGAATATATTGCATTTGAGAAGGAAGCGAAACTGAAATCAAAGTACACCTCATTAAATGAGTGCAGCAGTACGTCATTAACACTGATCTGGGGTCAGTTTCATTACTACATGCGGGAGGAAATCAAGTAGCCTTAGAGACCAGTGTATGATCCTGGTTCAGTCTAGGGATTTCAAGAATTTTCGACTAGTCAGCTATTCGTTCAACGACTGACTAGTCGATTAGTGACGTCGACTAGTCATTTTTAAACAATAAAAAATATTTATAAATATTTAACTATTTTAATTGTAATATTTAAGTAAGTCTGTTAATTTTGAAATTATTGTAGTTTAAATATTTTTATCTAATCACAAATACTATTACAATTACCATAAAAAAGTATAATATAAACACTATTTTCATAAATCTGACGGTTTACCTCAAATTTGCTGCATGCGCTAAACTGTTAGCGTGAGTCACGTCACGGAAACCATGCGCTGCCTGAACAAATTTCACAAAATTGAGAACTGGTATAGTACATTGCAATATTTTCAAATGAATGTAAAGATAATGTCAATAATGCTCAGAATTTGAAGGAGCAGAATCTTGTTGATTTGGCGAGAATTAGTACTCAAACACGCTAAGCCGACCTACAGAGCTGGAGGTATATGACAAAAATCATTGCATGGACCCAGATCAGAACCCTCTCCAATGGGGGATGGATGAGTCTATCACTATGTCCCTTCCACGTCTGTCCCAGCCGAGAGAGTGTTTCCTGTGGCAGGTGTCAACAGGCTTTGCTCTCGTCTCCATCCTGAACATGTAGCTTTTGTTTATGAATAAAAATATATTGTTGCATTAATGATTAAGGGGTGGAACGTTTTTTTCTTTATTCTCTCATGAATAAAAAAAATATAGGCTCTCAGCAGATTACAAGCTGGCATTTGAAACACATTTCATTTAAACTTGGTGAGGTCTATCTTTAAAATGCAATGGCCTGTTCAGTTCTGCATTTATTTTAAATGCATGGACAGATTTTAATTTTTTTTGGTCATATATATGTCTATTCATTTACTATCTTGGTATTTTTTAAACGGCCTATCGTCCAAGAGTAAGGTCAAACACCTTTTTAAATTGTACTAATAAAGTTAATATTTGATGTGCCATTTTTATTTCTATATTTAGATAGTAGTAGTTTAAATACTCTGTAGTTGAAATAAGAGGGTCAAACACAAAAGAGTTTAGCCATTGGAATTCATTTATGAAATAGAGGTAGGCAAAAATTGCGGCTCATTAAATTACATTACATTATTCCATATGTTATTTGTTCTATATTAGTAGTGCTTTCTTTTCTTGTTTTGTACTTAGTTTATACACTCGAATGCTATCATAGATATTTATGTATATCTATGAACACCATCATAGCAGTGTTATTAGTTCTATTGTCTTCACTTAATTTATATTTACATTTAAGGATTTTACTTGCTATGTAATGAAGACACGAACAACAAAAGGTGTTGGCAAAACATGCATTTAATGGTAAAAAACACAAGCGCCACAACAATATTTTACTAGCAATGTTCCTGCTGTTTTATACAAAATCCATAAGTCACTTTTTTAAACACTTGGACAGTTTTGTGCACACAAAGGTTATAGTTATTAGGCTTATTTATTTATTTTTTAATAGCCTTTCTGTTTGATGCATCCACAGCCTATTATTAAGAAATGCGTCTGATTGGTGTCTGGTGGAAATTACTCCAGCCTAATTATACAGGGCTTTATTGGCAACTAGTCAACAAACAGTAGACATAACCCACCGACTAGTCAATTTTGCACATCATTTGTTCAGTCGGATAAGAGATTAAGACTGTTATTATGATGGCAGATACTGTATCTTTTAAACTATGTGAAATTAGAATTTTACATTTTCTGAAGAGAGGGGTAAGTGGTGCTTCCCTGTGCAAAACTTGCGACAATAATGCTAGGGTGTTGTTTGTGGTTGCCAGGGCATTGCTATGCATTTGCTATGGTGATTTGGGGGGCTGCTTACTGGCCTGAGTCAAAAGAGCCCACCTATAATATTTCTATGATATTCTCATCCCTAGATAAGGTTTGGTCACTTATTTGTAAATCTACAGAATTTTTCCACACTGATCACATTGTGTATTCGGTAAAACTAGGTCAAAACGTTTGCTGCTGCAATCTCTTGAATTCTACTTAACAATTTTAGTTAAATAGACTCATACACTAACATAGCTCAAATAAATAAGATTATAACTCATATAATGAGTTCTCATATAATGAGTTATATATAAGCGGTGTTTGAAGAGTGCGCTTGCATGGAGCAGACTGGGATAACAAACGTCATCGGATGGAGCCCAACAACAAGTCAACGCAGTAAAAACAATTCAACATTTCTGGGAGTGCAGTGGGTAAATCACATACACTGTTAACCATACCCATTGTAAAACATTGACTGTCCCTCACATTTGCCTATGCGATCATACATTGGGGAAATCCAGGAGTTTTACGTAAGAGGGAAACCCCACAATTGCAGCGCAATGCAGCTGCAGGCCACGATAGAAAGTAAAGAAAATAAACACAGCAACAACTCTGGAATACCTATAAATAAAGCAAAGCAAACAAAGAATAAAATAGCAAAGTCTTCCTTGGATCCCATGTTTGTTATTTAGTGTCATGGGAAAATTATATTGCTGTGGAGAAAGCTGCCTACTGAATGAGCCGCATCTATAAGGGAGTAAAGAGTATGCAACTTATAAAGTACATGTAAATGGGAATGCTACTTTCTCACAATAAGCCGTTTTCTAGTGTCCATGTAAACAGTGGTCAGTGTTAGAGATCACCTTAATAAGGGTGACATCAAACAAAACAACATAAATAATACTACAAAAGAGTTAAAACCTCTATGAATTGTCAATAACTATTTAAGTGTCCCCCTAAGTTCCTTTTGACCAAGGAAATATAATTAAATAATTAAAGAACAAGGAATTGTGGATATTCTCCATAGCCTCAATTTTGTACTCAGCCATTTAAGTTATTAACAATTAAAATCTTGTCTATAGATTTGAAAGATTTTATAGAAGCACTGTAATTACCTTTCCTAATGATACAAGCTAGCCAGAATCCCATGGCTTGCATTTTTGGCCCAGGTATCTGCTATTGAAGGATTATCAAATTAAGTTTGGTTTTATCTCACCTAATCATCTCCTCAGAGGCTGCATTCAAGTGGCACTTCAGCATAGAAACGTTTCTGTTTAATAGGTCAAATACACAATATCTAAATACATATTTATTGCAGTTTTGAATTGGCAGTGGAATTATCATGGTAAAAAAAAGCCTGTTAGCATGAAGTCTATTTTCAAGTTTATTTAAAGCCTCAAGACTTAATTTTACCTGAACTCAAAAAAACTCATTCTTACGTCATACTCCATGGGCCCTCAGTCATCCTTTGAGTCAATGGTGGGTGGATGTTAACGAGATGGTGCTTTAATTTCAATAAATTATTAAAACATATTTGTATGCATGCATTCACACAGAACACCCACAGAACCAAACTTGATGAGAGGAAACCACTAGCAACACTCTCAGGAAACCAAACAGAGCCACACAGATGGACAGATGGAGATATGGGAACAGTCAGTCTGAAGTTGCACATATCTATTTACATATGCTGCCTCACTGGAGAATGAGTCACAGCAAACCAAATAAGCAGCCTCTAGCTAAGCACACACATCCCAAAGTGACAATGCTTTCTCTCGTTTTCAAACAAACACACACATTCTGTTCTCACGGAAATATAGAATCATTCTATTTCCACACACTAGGAGGTACATTTTTTCAGTTTTGTTTCTAAATTCAATCATGCAAGTATAAAGGATTGTTGTTATTGTTTGCGGTTATAGTGTGAGTAATGGCATGCCACCAGCAAAAATGACAAATCACACTTTCAAATGTGAGAATTAACATTTTATGCTACAGAAGATGCAACAATGGCGAGAATAGAGGAGATGACAGAATGAAATAAAAGGAATGTAGAGATATAGGGGGACAGTGCCAGATACCAGTCAAGATTCTCAGCTGTGATTTGTAGAGCTAGCTTTAAAGGAGACCTATTATGCCCGTATTTACAAGATGTAAAATAAGTCTCAAGTGTCCCCAGAATGTGTCTGTGAACTTTCAGCTCAAAATACCCCACGGATCATTTATTATACCGTGTTGTAAATGCCTCTTTTTGGGTGGAATCAAAAACATGCTGTTTTCGTGTGTGTCTCTTTAAATGCAAATGAGCTGCTGCTCCCCGCCCCCCTTCTGGAACAGGGCTGTGCCTTTACAGCTCATGCTTTGGATACTTCAGCAACAACAAATCAGAACTAATATGATTGACAGCATGAATACTGGAGTTCAGGCATATATGTATGTATATACAGTATATATATGTATATCTGGTCTCTGTGAATACAATCAGAGACAATGGTACCTTTAGCTGCATTGGCCGTGGAATCAGCTAACAAGCACATTCGGAAAGGCGTTTCCCACAGATTTACAAAATATATAGTGCAATACTTGACCTGTTCAGGGTGTCCTCCGCCTTTCGCCCAATGTTAGCTGGGATAGGCTCCAGCCCCCCGCGACCCTGTACACAGGATAAGCGGTTGACGATGGATGGATGGATGGATAGTGCAATACTTACATCTTCAGGATATAAAGCTGGAACATGAACAGTTGGTACTGATCCATGCTCAAGAATCACATTTTTTGAAAATCCTGCTTTATATTAACACTCATTCACAAAGCAGTCCAGTGTAAAATGATTTGGACAAATATACACACATTTTTGTATGTTTTGGGGCACATTTCCTTCAAAAACAAAACTTGTATACTGCGTCTTCAGTGGCTCTGATGCCGGGAGTACATGAAGACTCTTATGTTCACTTTTACAGCCAACAACAAAACACTTATGACACTTACGAAGCTGAGATATTGTTCTTCTCACTGTATCTGCTCCAGTGTGGGGAAAAAATGGTGGATTGAGTATAGATCACTCAGGGGAGGATCTATGATAATAGGGTGGAGTCAGTTACCAGTCGTGGGCGAGGCCTGCTCTAACGTGACGTCACGTTACTGTTTTCTAAACGAAAACCATTCATTTTGACACACTGTTTTTTATTAATAGAAATATAAGAAAGAGGAGTGGGTGGACTTGGTTGTGTACACACACTGCCAACTCACATTTATGTACAAACAAATATAAAGTGAATTTTGCATAATATGCCCCCTTTAGCATGTGCTGGTCCAGTCCATTAACCTCATTTACATTAACAGTGGTTCTCAACTGGTTCTGCTTCAGGATCCAGATTTTACATTGGAAATCAAAGTGGTGAGCCAGTACCAACACTGTAGTTAATGTAATCTGGGTCATATTTTCTTGCATAGTTTTGTTCATGGTTTACAAGGATGAGGGCATGTCACACAACCTGGTTGTTAGCATCTGCCCAGTTTGGCTAGCTTCTACTGCATAAAAGATGAATTTGTGTAAAATTACTATAGAGTTTGATTGAATGCAAGACACACAAACATGATTCTATATCATGTTTGTCATATATATCATATATATATATATATATATATATATATATATATATATATATATATATATATATATATAATTCAGTGTTTTTGTAAAAATATCAAAATATCCTAAAAACAAGATACTTGAACAGAAAGTTTTTAGATTTCTCTGAAAATAAGACTTGTCATTTTGCATCTCAGTTAATAGGGCTGTTAATATAGTTTTACAAGAAAACAAGACCAAAAAAAGCAAGAAAATATATATCATTTAAGTGTTGCTAACCCTTCCAATGGGTACTTCAGTTGGAACAGACCCCTAGACAACACGGAAAAACATACAAACACAGCTTGTGTTTACTTGAGAATATTCTGTGGTAAAATGAGAGATAGTCAGTATGCCAAGCAAGATTCTCTTGAGGCCTCATCAGATTGGGATTCTGACAGACATGGCAGCCATCCCTGCTGGTAAATGAGAGCAGAACAAACCGAGCTTTGGATCACAAAGCTAAGTCTACGATAAAAGATTGGAATTCAAACAATTCAAATTGTTTTATCTTGTTTAATCTTGTCAGAATATTGTTAGATGTATGATTAAAACAAAACAGAAAATAGCAATGGTGTAGGAAATATAAACTTAATTCAAGTAAAAAATAAAAAGATGTTAAAAAGATGTTTAAATTTGTACTGAGCAAGACAAAGCACTTTGACTGCAATGTCAGAAAAGCACTATAAAAGTGTAACCTTCACAAAAATACTGATAAAGAAATAGATTTATTTTGCAGTACAACTACATGCGAAATACTGATAGCACTGCACTTAGCACAGGCTCTCCCTATAATTGGACCTCGCCATCTTTTCAGCTAAAAACGATATCTTAAAGAGTTAGTTACATTTAATAGATAACAGCTCTATGACTGCTCAGCCTGAGAAAATGTTGATAAAGAGCTTATGATACAATATCATAATAAGCACTCAGGCTTTGGAAGTGAAAAATGAGCTTGGTTACTGTTTTGACATCTCTCTAGCAGGACTAAGAACCTGTTTACACCTTGTATTAATATCCATATTGGATGGTTCAATCACAAGTGGGCAGTGCTAAATACAGGTGTAAAATGGGGCCAAAACGTTTCAAGATCTGACCATGCAAACACCGTCACAGGTAGTCAGAAACACATGTGATCACATCACATTTTTAGTGTATAAGCAAGCGCTTCCTGACTAACCAGCTACAATAGCGAAGGACCACCTATTCATCTAACACGTAATAAAAAACTTAAAAACTGTGAAAAGCCCATACATATACATGCACATGCCTTCACAAGCTGGTCTAAGATAGTCCTTTTAGCAAAAGTGAGACTGGTGAGACAGCGAAGCATGGTCTGCCTGATTTGGACCAAAACCCTTGCCAGTTTGAGAATGGAAAGAGAGACAAGAAACTCTTGAGATGCAACTAAAGACAAAAGAAATAAATCAAGATATAACTGTGTGATGAGCATGGAGACATGTCAGCCGGGATGCAGGGGGCAGTGTTTTAGGTCTGCCACACCAGCTGAGCAGTGCATAGGGTGAGCGCACTGCGACCCACTGTTAAGTTGCCAATTAAAAGCACCACTGGGGTACGGGTTGAGACACGTGCCTAAACTCACTCCAGGACATACGTCTCGACTTCAAAGGAGACCATGTTAGAAAGTCAACTCTCCACTGATGCTAAAAAGCAATTCCCCTTTACCCTCCCCATGCACTTTTCAATTCCAGCTTCCCACTATTTCTCTCAATCGTTACATGGATGTTTTTGTAAATGCCTGTGGATCATAGCAAATTCTCAACATGCAAACCTAGCGATAGGCCTTGTTTGGCAAATATAACATCACTTCAGGAATAGCAAGCTCGAAAACCAATTGGGTCTTTACCTAAGCTGGTTTAAGCTGGTTTGCTGGTCTTATTTAGTCTCCTAGCCTGGTCAGGCCAGTCTGTTGGCTGGTTTAATGGGGGAATTAGGGGACCCCATTGCACCAGCTTTGCATAAGTTACAACTTAGTTTAGTTTAGATGTCAATGGGCACTAAGTCACAATTCACACACTATTAAATATTTGAGCATTGCACCATTAAACTTTGAAGGTAAAATGTAAACCTACATACAAGTAGCCTCCGACTGACTGATGACATCAGACTGATTTAATAACATCAGTGACCTCATGTTTTGCATGACAGACTTTAGTCCTTTAGACATATACAACAATGTTACACTAATTTACAAGAGAGAACAGCATGCTATAATGATATTCGGATGTAAAAGTCATATGCTTTCCAAAATGTTATGTTTGGCTTTATTAGAAGATTGTCTCGCTAACTTCACTATTATTTCAGGCGTGAGGCGGCAGAAAAAGCGACGAAGGAGGCATGCCAGATGCCATTTTTTGTCTGAAGTGCAGGTGAGATGAACCTCAACTACACAGTGAAAACATTGTATGTGCAGTCAGCTTTATCTGACAGAAGTCATCAGTAAATATATTATTATTAACATAAATGAATGCTGCAATTTTCACACTTAAATCACCTTTTTATTTATTTGAATTTCATGGATGATTTGATTAGTACTGAGCTTAATAATGTGTTACAGTTCTTTGCTTTGTAAACAAACGTTTACTCCAAGATTGCATGTGTAAACATGACCTAATGCATTAGTTAACATGAACTAATAAATGCTGTTATAAAGTGTTATTCACTGTTAATTTTGGTTAATGTTAATTGATACATATCAATTTTTTTACATTGAAAAGGTGTAAATGTAAACACTACTTAAGTACATTTTCCTCATTTATTACACAGGAGTTACATTGTGGTCATTTTCTCACCCCAAAACTGATCATATTGCTTCAGAAGACATGGATTAAACTGTTAAGAGTCCTATATGAAACGTATGTCCTTTTTGAAACTTGTAAGTGTTGGGCCCCACTGACTTGCATTGTGTGGACAAACAGACATCATATTTCCTTAAAAATATCTTTGTGTTCCACAGAAGACAGAAATTCATACGAGTTTGAGATTCGTTAAAGCATTGTATCGCATGCACCTTTTAATGTGAAGTGTTAGTAGTATATATATTAAATTATTTGTGTTAACTAATGCATTAACTAATGCAACTTTATTGTAAAGTGTTACTGTTACTTTTATTGAACTAGTTTTATTCAATTCAACACAAAGCATCCTAAAGCTTCTGCCAGTGTTTTTGTGATTGATTTTGCAGATGTTTTGTTGGAATTAACCCACCCACTGGCACCAAGACAACCACAAAAGAATCAGTAAGGTCTCAGAGAAGAGGAACAACACAGTTATCTCTCGTTATATGTACTCTTCTCAGAAGGTTAATGGACTGAATGAATAAGCAAGTACAGTAGTTTCAAATGAGTTTAATCAAGGACACTTCAATCAAAAGCAATTTTGCCTTGCTAAACATATGTAAATCTCTGTCTCCCAAATGTTTATGAGTTAATTAAGAGTTGTTTGTTGACCCATCCACATGTAGTCTGTAACACCTAACCATGCGATATGGATATGATGTTGTATTAAGTTGAAATGATGTAACAGTGCTTTGCATTTGCTTTTATGACCAAATATGCTGTCAGTTTTAATATTTTTTTTTTCCTTACCGCAGCTTTGACTTTGGTTTCATTGATTTGGTAAGAAATTTAAATGCAGTTCATTCTAAAATGTAAATGAATTTACAAAAATAAAATTTGGCAAACAATCTATTACAGTATTATACTGTAATTTGGTTTACAGCAGGGGGTGCAGGGTGGAGCTTACCTGCACAGAAACAGGTAAAAGGGGTTTTGTCAGAGGAGTGTCAAAGGGGTGTTTTTTTTTTTCAGCAGGGTAAATCGAGAGAATACCAAACATCAGCAGCCTGGTATTTCTAGGGATGTATTTCTGGGGTTTATTGGGTAATTCAAATTTGAGCAGTGGCCATATGCTCCATGTGACTGGAAGTGGCTCTGCCACAGAACCTTGACAGTGAACAGGTGAAGGAGAACAGATACACTTGCTGAATGTTGCCATCTTGCCATCTGTTACTTGTTTTTAAATTAAATTACTCAGACATGACTTAAGCTTGGACTAATATCACATCTACTCTTACAAAGTATGTACAACACATACATTTCAGTCAAAGAAAGGTACATTTTCAAACCGAAGTAAGGGAGTTTTAACGTTGAAATCAGTGTGCTTTCCAGGCCTTCCTTTGCTGAATAGTCCAATCACCAGGCCCAGAAGGAATGTGCTAATTTTCTTTTTTATAAATTTTTTTGCCATTTTATATGCTGATTGCCCAGATGAAAAGACTAGCTTAGACCATCATCAATTCTCATGTTGGCCAGGCTGGCTAATAATGGTTAGTGCTGGTCGTGACTTTTCTGGTGAAGCTGGTTGACCAAAGTAATCTTGTTAAAAAGCCTGGTGGAGATACCAGTACATCAGCAACCCCATGCTTGAGACCAGTATTCAAAGCACAACATATGCTGGTGACCAACAATGCAGGTCTTTTCAGCAGGGTTGGAAGGGAAAATCTGATGATTTCTACAAAATCGATTTCAAACAGAGTTGAGAGTACAATCAAAGTCTCTGTAAGGGAAGTCAGGTCATTCTGTGGCCATATTCATAATGCCTCCTGTCAGTCTGCGAGACACTATTTTTACCATTTTATAGTACAGCTCTTATATACTTGAATATGGAAAAAACATCATCTTCAAAGCGGTTACTCAAGATTACATGCAAAAAAAACTGTCGCTATGAAAAAGGTGATTGGCTCTTTTAACTGTAAACTAAAACTAAAAAAACTAAAACTAAAAAGTGGGATTTCCATTGCTAGAGCCACTATATTCAGCATTACAATTTCTCCCATTCATACTTTAAGTATACCAGTGACCCATCTCATTTTATGCAGTTTATAGTACAACACTCTTATTGCTAGCGATAAGCATGATCAAATTAGCAATATATTTCATAAACACGAAAGAAGCATGGGATGTGTAGATCTTGTGAATAATGGGACTTCCTTTTTGAGGAAATCTGAAGCCCTTTCAACTGAGTTCTGTGGGTACAGATTCGATGTTGGCCTGCCCATCACTTGTCCTATCTGTGGGGAAGTCTATTTCTAGACTGAAGATACTTGTTAGTGCCAGTGCTCAGTGCCTTGACTCCTGGGTAACAAGCCTGTCTAAGTGCTACACATCTAGCTGCTAACTTTACAAAAAGTAAGAGAGTTGAGTTGGGCTTTAGCAGCCAAACACAACAGGGGAGCTTTCCCAAGCCTTGATGAGACTTCCCAGCAAGGACACAGCTAATCACCCAAACTCACAACTTTCTCACTTCCTCCAAGCCAGGCCTTCTCGTCAGCTTTGTAAATCTGGATTTCAGCACAGCAGAGGAGTGTCTGGATTCTTGTATGCTAGAGGATTTATTCAATGATTTTAAAAAGCTGAACCTCTGTGTCCTATTTTGCCACCACATTGTCCTCTGAGGCAAAAGAAGGCAGTGACTCCAGATTTCAGTAAATGCTATAAGCTCCAAAAAGGGTGAAAAGATTACATGTTCTCTTTCTTCTGTAATCCCAAGATAATTAATCTTTCCTGGTATCCTTTTTGATGACTGTTGTGCTGCTGTAGAGCGTCTGTGATACTTTTAAAAACAAACTGAACAGATGAACCAAAGCAATGGTCTGCCATGGAGATAATGAGAAAGTCACTTTCTATAGCAAGCTGTACGGCAGATAGTTTAATTAAGTTGCCATTTTTAATTGAACATGAATTATTTAGAGTCTGTGCATTAATGAAGTAGCACAAATGCCATCCAGTCGACGACAAACCCTGTCATTTAACATGACTGCACCATATCGTCCCAGCTAGATTCTCTGGCAACAGCCCTGATGACATTTTCAACAGAAAAATAAATAATAAAAATTAGTTTCCTTTTATAAAAAATACAAAATGAATGGTTGATCATTCATGTGTTTGTTCTTTTCATTATATAATCAAACAGCAATGCTTAAACAAATGGGACAGCAGAAATTTTTCTAAAGCCACATTTGCTTGTATAATGGCCTTTTCTAATTGGTTGCTTAGGAAACCTGACTGGAGTCACTGAGCACACAATTTTCACATTTTTGACCACTTCTCAGACAAACCACGCAATGAACACTATTTCTATTCAACCAAAATGCAAACTCAGAACATGCTAAGAATAACTTGTTTCATTAATTAGAATGTCTGCATATAGCTCCTCAGTGTAACTAGACTGCAAGTTTTTGTGTACTGATAAATGCACTGGAACCAAGGTATGCCATTTCCTTATATTGTTTTTTTTTTTTTTGGTTTGTTTTATATTTATATGAAGCTGATGTGCCTATTAATGCTACTTCTACGATGAGGTAAAGCAGATAAATGAAAAATTAGTAAACAATTGCAACACATCACAATTTTGCAACACAATCAACAAAACACTACATTAGGCTATACCATTATATCATATGGCAAAGTCCCTGCTAATTTCCACCTTTAGAGCAAAGGCCAAGAGACCGCAAGCCCACATCAAGTGTGCCATTTGAGACAGAGAAGAAAGTTATGATCATAGAGTATTATAAGCATCATCGCCATAATTCAACCTGAACTGTGGTCTCAACACCTTCCATCCATCTTCTTCTGATAACAAAGCCAATGATACGACTCTTGCTAGCTCTTCCACAATGTCCACAAAGTCAGACATTGACTTTCAATTTAAATTGAATTTCCTAATCAGAGGTGACTCCGGAGACTCTCCATATTATATTTTATCCAATTACTGAGTCACAAAGTCAAAGCTAACCTTATCCCAAGTACATATCATAAACTCAGCTGGAATTTGAATTTCCCTGGCTATTACAACATGCTATCTGTGCTGTCATTACGCTTTACACCAGGCGGCATCAAAGAGCAAACACAAAGTCATTTAATATGGAGAGAAGTTATTTTCTCTCCATGCATTAGGGTGAGCCATGCATTGGCTATTTATCTAAAGCACCTACGGCATAGGCAGCAGTTAACTTTTCTCCTTAACCAATCTCACCTTGGGCATCCTATAAGCTGGAAATACACCTTTTGCAACAGAAAAGAAGCAAACATCAGTTAGTGTACCCCAATAATTTAAATTACACTATTCTCTTGATTTAAACTCAATGAAACAAATAACGTCTGAAACTTATTCACTCAATATTTAACAGATAAAGTGTTCTCCACAAATAACAAAGATACAACATCCTTTTTCCCAGCGATGTGTGTAGTATTTTCTGTGTTCAAATATTTTCTCCTATCTGAGATGATAGGCAGAAACAACTAAAAGTAAGTTATTTGTAGGCTGATATCCCTGAAAACTGTAAATTCTGTGCTATGGCTCTGTGGAACTTTCAAAACAACCAAATGGCGTGAGTTTGGGGTGGAAGTATCTGTTTGTCCAACCAATGAGAGACAAGGCAAACTGTCATCACTGAAAATAGTGATAATATTGCAATTCTGTTTGGTTACACTAGTGGCACAGAAACTTCACCTTAACATCACATAGACATTTATTTATGGACATTTTATAATAATGTATTAGGTCTACAAGGCTAGACATTATTTAACATTGTTGTCAACAAACTTTCAACCAAGTGTCTTCAGCACAAATGCCAAGTAATATATTAAAATCAGGATTTAATCAGAATACATACTCTTAAATTAATCATTAATAAATATTTTTTGGACATAATATAGCTTCAAAGCAAATACAGAAAAGCATCACTGAACCTTGTGAACTAGACTGCAAATCAAAGAAATGTCATTATCATTCTTAACATGAGAAAAGTTAACAGCTTGCACTGCACGCAGCAAAGATTTTCTTCAAAGTGCTGTGCAAGATCCAGAGCAGCTTTCTTGAGACAGAAAATGTACAAGCACACCAACTGGACTAGGCCTCAAACAGCATGTAAGAACAAGTGAAATTAAAGCAATTGCTGCTGGGTTTGAAAAATTCGACTGACAGACATGTATTTAGCTTCTGGCTGTTTTTCATATACGTCTGTCTAGTGGCCACTTTAAAGAGTCTATAAATAAATAATACCCACAAGGGGGTGCCCCCTGCCTCCACGCTAACTATTTCACAGTCTTAACTAATCCATAAACACTTTCAGTCATTTAAAACAACTCTTTGTGCCAACCGTTCCCTGCAGGGAGTTACATTTGCCATTAATAGTCGCTATTTATTCTTAATGCATAGGCAGACACTCTATGTTCATTTCAAAAGGAAATTCACCACAGGCGCTCATAACCATTTCAGTCCTCAAATTGCGTGTCTTTTCATGTGGGCATCAGCTGACAAGCTACGAAACAATGAAGACTGCTGCCATGCCTGCAGAGCTTTTGAATTTGTAAAAAATAAATAAATAATTGGAAAACTTCCATCACATTTTTGATCCCAGCATTTGGAGTTTTGTCAGTGAGACCAAATGGAACACTGACCTAAGCCTGCAACTTACATTTCGCTGTCAAACAAAGCCGATTTCCTGCCATAATAATACGGAACCGGCTTGACAACCTTTATGAAGGCATTTCAACGCCATTAATCCGCGCGCGTTATTGACGCTCGCACAAGCGATCGAGTAAAGCCGCGCGAGGATAAAGGAAGCACTCATTATTGACACTTGCGCACAGTCGTTCATTGTCGCACGAGGAAACAGGAAGATCCCGCGCGCGCATGACATCTCCTGCAAGTGCAATACAAGATCTCGCACGCGAGGTCTGCCTGACAGCACGCGCAAGACAATTCCACAAAGTCTCCCGCTCTATCTAATCTCATCTGCAGCTTTTGCTCGCTCAAACACTTATTTTTTGGCAGTCGTGGGGTGGGCTTTGCTCTTTTGATTGTAATCTAAAATGTCATTGGTTACTTACCCTTTTCCGGAAGTCTGTTTTTTTATTATAGTTTTTTTATTATTCTTGAATGAACATAAACAGAAAGGCAGTCAAACCTGAAAAATTTACTAACAAAGACTGATATACAAATACATTTACACATCACATTCTCCACAACATACCAAACATCCATCCATCCATCCATCCATCCATCTTCAACCGCTTATCCGAAGTCGGGTCGCGGGGGCAGCTGCTCCAGCAGGGGGCCCCAAACTTCCCTATCCCGAGCCACATTAACCAACTCTGACTGGGGGACCCCGAGGCGTTCCCAGGCCAGTGTGGAGATGTAATCTCTCCACCTAGTCCTTGGTCTTCCCCGAGGCCTCCTCCCAGCTGGACGTGCCTGAAACACCTCCCTAGGGAGGCGGCCAGGGGGCATCTTTACCAGATGCCCAAACCACCTCAACTGACTCCTTTCAATGCAAAGGAGCAGCGGCTCTACTCCGAGCTCCTCACGGATGACTGAGCTCCTCACCCTATCTCTAAGGGAGAAGCCCGCCACCCTTCTGAGGAAGCCCATTTCGGCCGCTTGTACTCGCTGACCTAGTTCTTTCGGTCATGACCCAACCTTCATGACCATAGGTGAGGGTAGGAACAAAAATTGACCGGTAGATCGAGAGCTTTGCCTTCGGCTCAGCTCTCTTTTCGTGACTAACGGTCGCGATAGAGCGAGTGCAATACCGCCCCGCTGCCCCGATTCTCCGGCCAACCTCCAGCTCCATTGTCCCCTCACTCGAGAACAAGACCCCGAGGTACTTGAACTCCTTCACTTGGGGCAAAACTTCATTCCCTACCTGGAGTACGCACTCCAGGTAGGGAAGTACATACCAAACAATAAATTACAAATAAAAAAAGTAAATAAGTAAAATAAACAAAAATAAAAATAAAGTAGGGGAATAGGAGATTTTTACATTACAAAAAGAATATATATTTTGCTCTAAATACATTGCATCTGGAAATTATTCACAGCGCTTCACTTTTTCCACATTTGCTTAAGTTATAGCCTTATTACAAAATTTATTAAATTCCTTATTTTCCTTAAAATTCTACAAACAATACCCCATAATGACAATGTGAAAGAAGTTGGTTTGAAATATTGAAAAAATTAAGAAAAAAAAAAATCACATGTACAGAAGTATCAACAGCCTTTGCTCAATACTTTGTTGAAACACCTTTCACACCAATTACAGCCTCAAGTCTTTTTGTGTATAAGCTTGGCACACCTATTTTTGGGCAGTTTCTCCCATTCTTCTTTGCAGGACCTCTCAAGCTCCATCAGGTTGGATGGGGAGAGTCGGTGCAGAGCCATTTTCAGATCTCTCCAGAGATGTTCAATCGGGTTCAAGTCTGGGCTCTGGCTGGGCCACTTAAGGACATTCACAGAGTTGTCCCGTAGCCACTCCTTTGTTATCTTGGCTGTGTGCTTAGGGTTGTTGTCCTGTTGGAAGATGAACCTTCGCCCCAGTCTGAGGTCCAGAGCGCTCTGAAACAGGTTTTCATCAAGAATGTCTCTGTACATTGCTGCATTCATCTTTCCCTTGATCCTGACTAGTCTCCCAGATCCTGCCACTGAAAAACATCCCCACAGCATGATGCTGCCACCACCATGCTTCACTGTAGGGATGGCATTGGCCTGGTGATGAGTGGTGCCTGGTTTCCTCCAGACATGACGTTTGCCATTCAGGCCAAAGAGTTCAATCTTTTGTTTATCATGTTCTGAGAGTTCTTCAGGTGCCTTTTGGCAAACTGCAAGCGGGCTGTCATGTGTCTTTTAATGAGGAGTGGCTTCCGTCTGGCCACTCAACCATACAGGCCTAAATCACATATTTGACAGATTTGAGTCCCAAGTCAGAGATAGAAACAGCTGAACACTTGTTTTTTCAATGTAATTTAGTGTATTCATTCTAGAAGGAAGCATTTAGCTGGATGCAACAAAAAATACCTGTGAGACTGATGGGGGAAATGTTACATTTGTTAAATTTGGTTTATTAATTAAGGATAAAAATGTATCTTAATTTGTTAATAATTTATTGCTTTTGTTGAAATTTTACATACACAAATGTAAATTTTTCAAAATTCCTCCCTGATTACTTGCTTTTAAAGAGGAATTTTCAATGTATTTAGAGACATTGAGTGGGTTGAAAAGTCCCAAAGCAAAATATATATATTCTTTGTGTAAGGATTGGTTTTGTAATGTAAAAATCTCCTATTCCCCTACTTTATTTTTGTTTCTTTAACTTTTTTTTGTAATTTATTGTTTGGTATGTTGTGGAGAATGTGATGTGTTAATTGAATTTTATCTCAGTCTTTGTTTGTAAATTTTTCAGGTATGACTGCCTTTCTGTTTATGTTCATACAAGAATAATAAAAAAATCTATAATAAAAAAACTAACTTCCGGAAAAGGGTAAGTAACCAATGACATTTTAGATTACAATCAAAAGAGCAAAGCCCACCCCACGACTGCCAAAAAATAAAAGTGTTTGAGCGAGCAAAAGCTGCAGATGAGATTAGATAGAGCGGGAGACTTTGTGGAATTATCTTGCGCGTGCTGTCAGGCATGTCCTCGCTTGCGAGATCTCGTACTGCACGTGCAGGAGATGTCATGCGTGCAAGTTCTTACTTTTTCCTCGTGCTGCTTTACTTTACTCAATTGCGAGCGTGCGAGCGTCAATAACGCGCGCAGATTAATGCCGTTGAAATGCCTTCATAAACCTGCTATATGCACAGAGAGATGTCTTCATGCACACCTGAGACCTGAATTTTGCAGATAAATAGCCTTTTGTGATGTAAAAATTAAAACATTTCAAAAAAAAAATATGTGGGAAATTCTATAATTTTTTTCTTTCTCCTTTTTTTTATTAAACTGTTGTGAGTAATTTTTAATTTTTTCGATGTTAAAATTATCTCATATCCCAGCTTATTCTGCATTGTCAACTGTCACTAAAGGCTAGGTTATACTTTGTTTTTCCGTCTGCCGTTCCATGTAGCATATGGTCGAGTGCTGAGCAATTTCACCAATAAGTGTAACTCAGCAATCAATCCAGCCGACACAGCCATGATAGCTCGAACAATGGTATACATTTGGGGTGGGACAATCAGATTGTAATATAAATTGAAGATGGTAGGGGAAGTGGGGAAGGGTTTGGGTTTTGGAATGTGCTTAAACTCTGGTTCCAGTTAGTTTCCATTTCTATGCAGATTCTACAGTAATGTGTTCAGAGTGGTTGTTAGTGCACTGCTATGGGGTTGCTTGTGAATTCTGGGTGCTTTGAAAATGGTAGGTTGCTTATTGGCCAATGTCAAAAAGCTCACCACCTAATCTCTATGACATTCTGGTGTCTAGATATGGCACGGGTTCTTCCTTCTATGCAAGTCTAGACAGCACAACTAATAAATGTCTGACACAATGTGAACATTTTTGCTCTGTGGGTTTAAGTGATGCAATTGTTTTAACCATTAGATCAGGACCTGGTTATACACAGCTGATTTCCAGAGAGAGAAAAATTAATGTGTAGATTAATCTTGTAAGGAGGAGAAATTTTCACATCATCCCCAAAAATTGCTCTAGGAAACTAAGGCAAAGAAAGCACAAAAGTTGCTTAGCTAAACATGAGCTCGAGTCAACACTTAATCTGACAAGGCATGGGCTGATTTCACTAATGGTGCTAGGGACAAAATGTCTAGTGACAAATCCACAATGCTTCACTGGGAATGAAAGTGTCTCCTTCCTGATTTGTTCAGACAACGTAATTATGCCTTGTGGTTCTCATCACACTGGCCATGTCCAGGGATGCAGAAGGTTGGCGGTAGGATGGGGGGACACACACTGGGGCATGGTGGGTATGGGCAGAGCCTTAATGCTACTTCAGATTATATTACCATCAGAGCAAGAACAAGGGCGAAGAGCACACATCTACAAAACACACAAAAACTAGAGGGGAAGAATTCGCTGCAACAAACACATAAGAAAGGAAAATTTACATTAAAGAAATCATCTTCAAGTCATTCAAAGCAATTTGATAAGTATGCATGAGCAAAGCAAACTCTGTTTGACAGCAAAACCTCAACTTGCCCTAAAGACACGCCCAGTGAGTGCAATATTTTTTTGTTGCAATAAAGCCCATTTTCTGTGAAAGTGACAACTGAAGATGACAGTTCTCATAAGAGTCCTGAAGCTTTCCTTATCCAATGAGAGTGTACTGTGACAGAGTAATGAACGAAGAGGAGATTACAGGCCTCTGAGTTGATGTGGCACCAGCAGAAGCTGTAAGACAGGCGAATCTAAGCGCAGAGATGTGTGCTCTGCCAGGTATTTTGCAGTGGGTGAAAGAAGCTTATGTAAATTCAACCAAGCATTGATTATGTAAATGGCGCCAACCACTTCTGCTTAGAAGGGAGGGGTCGAAAGAAAAGAGGCACTCAAGGGTACTCACACGCCGATAGCGAGATGAAAGGCTGTGACACGGCACAGTATGCCGTCACAACAAAAAAATAAGTCAGACACGAGAAATGGAAGTAGTTGACCATCAGCCTAGTCTGAACAGAGTATGCCCTTGATGTGGACTCTCCTTGCTGGAAAAGAAGATTAAACCAGCCTAAGCTGACATGCTGGCCTGTCAGCCTGGTTAGTCTGGAATGGTTTGCTACAAGCTAAACCAATTGGCAACCAGCTGAACACAATTTAGCAAGGCTGAGAGACCAGCTAAAAACCAGCTTGGCCGACAAGCTAAGCATGTGGGCCAACTAGCTAAACATCAGTTTGGCAAAGCTAAATGACCAGCTAAAAACCAGCTTAGCCAATAAGCCACAGTAAACCAGTTGGCCGCTAGCTAAACACCAGTTTGGCCAGGCAAAGAGACAAGCTAGACCAGCTAAAAACTAGCTTGGTTGAAAAGCTGAACACAGTTTGACAAGGCAGAGAGGCCAGCTGGACCAGCAAGAAACCAGCTTAGCCAACCAACTAAAAGGCGGTGTGTGGAGGCTTAAGGCACCAGCTAGACCAGCTAAACCAGCTTAGCCAATGAACAACAATAAACCAGATGGCCAACCAGCTAAACACCAGCTTGGTGAGGCTAAGAGACCAGCTAGATGTGCTGATAAAGCTATTTGGCTTATTTGTCCTCAACTGGTGCAAATTAATAAACATATTTGCATAATGCCTCATCTAACAAAAAAAAAAAAAAAAAAACAGCTACGCTGGTGTTCTGGTCTTAGCTGGTTTAAATTGATCTAGATGGTCTCCCAATCTAGCCAAACTGTTATTCAGTTATTGGTCTCCTAGCCTGACCACCTGAAAGTGCCCCAAAAATCCAACCACTACTCTAAAATCCCCCAACAGACCAGGCTGACTAGACTGGGACCCAAAGTAAACTAGCCTAAACCATCTTAGGCTGGTTTAAGATGTTTTTTTTTTTTTAGCAGTGCTGTTTCATAAGAAAAATGAAACATTAATAAATAAAAATTCACTTTTTTGCATCCACTTTCTCAGTTGGTCTTCAATTCTCACACACCTGGCTATAAGTGTCTGACAAACTGACAAAATGCGACTACTGACTCAGCAAGTCGCCTGTGTATGTCCTCCCAATGCTAACATAAGACTTTCCATGTCTTTCCCTCCGCTGCAGTAAGAAAGGAACAGAGAGCTGCTTGCGATGTGACAGGAGCTAAATCTCGGTGCCCTTTTGAGAGTGAGAGGGCGAGAGCACGTGTCACCTCCCCTGGGCTAATTATCCAGAATGATCCATCTGCCTATCTCTCGTAGGACAATGTCCTGTTAGAGGAAGTGCACCAAAGAGGGTGCAACAGGAGCAAAACAGACCGGGCATGTCCGCACGTGACTCCTCGAATCCCAAAGTCCATTAATCACACTTTGCATGCCCATGGCTTTTTACTGGGTAGCGTGAGAGTAACAGGGCCAGGAATTATTAATACTTAACGTTGCATTTAAGAGTAAGATTTATGCCATCTGTTAGCATATGACAAGCCGCAGAAGTCCATCTCCCTGCTTGTGGGGTGACTCTCTGTCTGGACAGATTATGGAGATGATTCATAACTTAATCTAGAACTGAAAGGTCACCTCCACCATAGAGAGTGACTTTGGCCAGTGCACCAGAAGCGAAACAGGAAAGGTGGGGTTGAGGGGGTGGGTGGCTGGTGACTGACGAAACGGGAGACAACTCTGGTCCGGAAGAGAATAGACAGATTACAACAACCCAGGTGTTCTGTCACCACAGTGCCATTGTAGACAACACATACAATGCTGAAAAACAGATGGTGGAGGGCTCTATGGTGCCAATATGAAAAGAAAACATAAACATAGTCATAGAGGGTGTTGTAAAAATAGGAAACAGACTAGATTAAAAGTATCACTAAATGCTATTTCATCACATACTGTATAAATCAAACAAGTGCTTGAAATCAATACACATAGGAAGCGCACATGTACACAAGTATTGCATGATATATTTCACATTTTTGCATTTCTCTGCTTAAAATCATGGCTGGGCAATATTTTGAATATTTAGCCTACAATATATTCAATATCATTTTGCTGTGGATATAAAATTAACCAACACTGTGAATATGCTTTTGTATTTGGCCATTAGGTTTCCTAAAGACCATGCCAGTAAGCCATGATTCGTAGGTATGATATTTCTCCCGTTTTCAATTAATCTCAACGAAACGCTGATTTGCAATTTGTTTGCATTGTTATGTGCTAAAATGTACTAGTTAAATTGATTATACTTATTTTTTTTGTTAATTTATCTAATAATAGCAATGTGGAAAACATGCTTTGATTTTTCGTAATTATATTTCATTAAAGTAATGTATAGTTTTTGAATCTACTAGGCAACAATTATGGTTCCAACAATTAAAAAAAAAAAATCCTTTAAACCCATTTCCGATGTTTTCTTTCTTTCTTTCTTTCTTTCTTTCTTTCTATCTATCTATATAAAAGAGAGAGAAAGAATATAGTCAAAATATTGAGATTTTGAAACGTATACTATAGCTTATAAGGGCTTTCCCAGCCCTATTTTTAATATGCAGAAATCATAAAAATTATCCAGGATGGTATATCAACACAAAAAAAGCACAAACAAACTATTCTCTCATGGAATGGCCCCTCGTTAACCTAACCTCATTAATAACCTGTTTATAATGGCAATACCATCAATTCTGCTGTTGCTGCATCTAATTCCTAAATGTCACTTCCACTTGAGCGAGCATGCATTGATGTCCCAAGGGTCGTATAAACATTTCTTTGCAGAGTCTGACATTCCATTTGTGACAATGCATTAGAAACATTTTCTTGCCTGACATTGAGGCTCCTTTCTTATAAATAACCAGTTTTCAAACAACACATACTGTTGTACACTCTCCACAGTCTGCATAATCAGACAAAGTGACAAAAGAGACAAATAATCTATTTATTATTCTGTCTTTGTTGCATGAAGAGCAAAGCTTTTTACCGAAGACACACTAATTCAAGTGTGAATTCAAGGTCAGACAAGACATTTTTCCAGTGGTGCAGCACGTTTTGAATACACATCTGTCAGCTAAGTTGTTGATTATTAAAACTTACAAGAGTAATTAATCCTCTTAGTTCTTAAGATGCTTGTCACATTACTACCATAACTTCTGCCTAATAGCAGTTCAACAAATGTACAAGTGGTTAGATTTAGTAAGCGTGCACGTCAACTGCAACTGAACCACCTTCCATATAGGGGCGCTAGAGCATTTGAGACTAACAGATGTCCAAGAAAGAGCACAGCTGGTGTCAAGAGCAATAAACAAAACAAAAAATCTAAACATTTATCAAGATTTAGCTAGTTTGTGTTGAAGAATTTGGGTTGCTTGGTAAGCTTGCAATTACAGTCCAAATAAGCTGCTAATATCTTATTGCACTCAAAACATGCATTATAAATCTGAGAAGAGCTTGCCCTACTTCCTTTAAATATGGCTTACAGTAGTACACATCTTTACTGTTTCCAACCTTGTTTTACCATGTTGCAGTTTGGGTTTTATATATGGATTTATAATATTGACACCCAAGTTGAACAGAGCCTTTGGAGTTGGTCTCCCGGGCATAACAGTTGCACCAGAGGTGTTTATTTTCAGTCTTAGGTGAATAGGCATGTAGATACCTGTCTTAGTGGAAGGGATGAGTTTGAAAGGGGCCAAGGAGCTGGTGACGGAAGATTTAAGCTAGGAGTTGCCTAGACTCGCCCTCTCTATCAACCCTTACAGTCAACAGTTAAATCTGAAGCGTAATGACAACCTGCAACATATACTGTACCTCCCTTGTCATCTGAAAAAGAGCTACTTTACCCTTTCAGCTGAGGGGGAAAACAAGTGTTTCCTCTACAGTATATGCTGGTAATGAGGCAACGGCATGTAAAATGTACCAAGCGAGAAGACAGATGATTGTTCAAATTCTCACTTTCCCTAGAGCTCAGTTGAGTTGAGTCATTCTTAACAATTTTGAGTTCAATCCCAAGAGAAAATCCCACAAAGATAGTGCATAACAAATGTATGCGGATTCCACCCCCCTCCCTACCACAATCAACTATTGCAGGAAAAAATATGCAAAATTGGATGTTAGAGACATATGTTCGGATTTCACAGAATGGTAAAATCAGAGAGTTCAAAAGCAGAATGTTGGCCTATATGTGAACTGTGGAGCATTAAATATTCACAATATATTTTACAATGATTGAGCTGGAGATATAAAATTTAAGCAACACATTGAATATCGCAATGTTTTTATCAACTTTTTATTTGGCCATTAAAACTTCAGAAACTACACAACGTATCATTAGACTTGTTTCGCATTTTTCATGTATTAAAATTGTTTCAGTGAAAAAGATATGTAGGTAAACATAGCTGTTAATGGCTATATGTTGTAATGGAGCATATAAATACAAATTGCAAATAGCCCAAATTAGCATTTTTATTGTGTTTATTTAGTTAAAAAATAATGTTAATTATTACTGTATTTTACACTACATGAATTATAACATTTCCAGTCTTGCAATGTTTTTTTGGTTAAAATTATGAAAAATGTAACCCTTTGAAGCCATTTCAGAACAGATACACAAATATCAATATATCTACAATATATTACATCGAGTATTTTGAAAAGGTTAAAAAATATTGCTGTATGAATCTTTTTCGCCCAGCCCCAAATGTGTGTAGCAATTTTGAGACTGAGAGAGTCTAATGAACTTTAACAAAACAAACAGGGATAAATACAAGGAAATTATTCAATAATAAGCTCTATTATAAAGCATTCGCAAAACAAATTAAATGCAAAAAAATCTAATCAGCATTGAATAGAAGGTTACACAGTGCATCCCAATGCTCTTGAGCTGCCGTGAAGAAAATAACCTCAAATTGATGTCACACACCGAGGTTGCGCTTATTGAGCAGTACCACTTTGTTTCCTGATTAAAATTATACACTATTAATCTGCTTTGTCATGCTGTGTGTGAAGCTGTGTCCAGTATAATGAAACACAAATTGCAGGTTGCAAGGGAACCGAAAAGACAATCTTTGTTTATGCAAGCTATCTTTCCCTGACATGGAGTGTGGACAAGAACAAAGAGCCAATGAAATTTAACTACCATGTAGCGTATCCTGAAAAAAACAAAGAAGACAAAGAAATGTTTGTGTAACATGGCGACATGCTGGAACAAGCACCGTTAGTCAACAAAACTGTTACAGTTCAAAACTCAGATTCTCAAAGTGAGATAATGGACATTAAAGGTGCACTCAGTAGTATGTTGCCAGTAGTAATATAGCAATTGTCTTGGAATTATACTGGCATCATGCAAAATCAGTTGTATTTACTTACCAATGTCATTGTAAGGGATTTCAATTCTCAGACATTTTCATAATCGATTGTCTTGTAAATAGGGTTAGTAAACGATCAATTGATCAATTAATCGTTAATGTCAATTCTGCAAAAAGCATGTGGAGGACTCAAAATAATATGTGCATGTAGCCTACTTATTAGATATAATTTAAATTAATATACTTAAAGGGTCATGAAACACTAAACTACATTTTCTGAGGTGTTAAAAGTGATGTATGTGTTGCACACAGAAGACAAGGTTAACATCCATTTACTTAAATTTTAGGAGGAATGTGGTTAATTTAGGGATTTTATTTCCGCTGGTTTCATCTTCTGGGTTTAAAATCAACAGAAGCTACGTCCGAAACCAAAGGTAGCTGTCTTGTTGCCTAGCTGCCCTATCAGTCAATGACTCAACAGACAGCATTTGCATACGAAGTTACCACCAGAAACTGGTTTTGGACAGAATACTGAGGCAGCATAACGTCACACCATTGCTAAGATTTGCTTCACAACGCTAAATAAACTGCTTTTGTGAGGAAACAGTTTATCATTTAAAGAATTAACCACCTGTTTGCTAATCTTCAACATGTTTTGCACTAAACAATCCTTTTGGAGTGAACTATGTGTGGAGTTTTCTAAGATAAAATTGCTGTTTTATAAGAGAAGTAACAGACAATTCTACGACCGAAGGTGTCAGTTTACAGCTCTCTCCATTCATTTGTATAGCATCAACAAACTGTCGTAAAATGCTTGTTGACCATTACGGCTGTTACGCTCTCTCATTCAGTCAAATCTTTTTCTTCAGCTCAACCTTTGTGGAACAGCACACAAAGGATTGTGGGATTTCATATGCAGCGGAGGATACAGCTATACTGCCTTCAAAAATCGATCAGATGAAGGTATCTCAGTAGACAGGATGTGACACATACATTGGATTCAGACGTGCATTGATCCCTTCCTACCTCTGTATAAAGCCTCCAGCAATTTCCTGATTTTTGATGAAGCAATCAAGTCAATGTCACAGGATCTGATGTTTTCACGCACTATAGTAAATCATCTCATCATCAGTGTCTCTTAATTATTCATGAGACTGCCTGGCCATGTCCAATGAGAAAGCGGTATCTCATGATTGTTTATGACAGCAAATGAGATTTGCAGAAAACGAGTGCTTCAAACTGTCAAGCGCATCAGTGAGTGAGTGAGGGAGTGAGTGATCCCGGGCCGTGGGTGTTCAAGACTGCAAAGCTTCTCCGCGATGCGACAGAGGGACATGCTTTCAGTCAATGGTGAAACCTTGTAAATGTTCACGCATTTATAACGTGAGTGTTTCAAGATATGCGGTGAGGTGGACTGAGGCTCGTATGAGATGCTGTTTACACTATAGTCTCAGACACAAATGCTATCGATCCATTCATCCTTAATGTGAGTGTGTTAACTAATCTAAGCACTTATATTTGTGAATCAATGTCTTGGAATAAGTCTCAAAAGTTGTTACAAATTTTAAAAGCATTCACATATTATTTACAATGGCTTGGCATTCATTTGCGAATTAAGTTACAGATATAAAATGACCAGTATGCTTCATGTAATGTATTGTGAGCTTACAAATCACTGAATCATTTATTTGTGCATTTTGTTTTGAGCAATTGTGAGAATCTTTGATGTTGTGAACTGCATAAGTAAAACAAAACTGACTGGATCAGATAGACAGTTGTTGTATTCTCTCCCCTTCTCCTTTCCACTCTGCTGCTGACCACACCCACTATCCGTTATTTTTTTTAAATGGATGCGAGACCTCAACTTTGCTGTAACAGGAGGTATCATGAGCCTTTAAGAAATAGAAGTAATGGCATTTTCCTCTTAAAATATTCTTAGTTCAATGTGTTTAATACATTTAGCTGTGTTTAGTACAAATTTGCGAATTGTTTAATTACTGTTAATGAATTACTTTTAATAATGCCTTTTATAAAAGATACCTATTTGAGTTCATTAAAACTTCCCATTGTGGATCGTGGGATATTTCGGACCTTTGGACTTATTTTTTTATTTTAAATTAAGTCAATTCATAACATGCTGTGTAAAACACATAACTTACCGCTTTTCTGGTTACGGGGAGATGTCAGTTGAATGTGCCTTTCTGCTTTTCCAGCGATCACTGATGTAATTGTAGGTTGGAATGAGACAAGGAGACCGGCAGATAAACAGTGCATGTTGTCAATATGTACTTTAACACACTATCACGGTGTTTGCAGAAAACATGTTAATATACAGAGAAACGCTCCAACATGGATTACATAAAGCCTGCTTTGTCTTAATTTGCCCATCTGTGTGGTTCTTCTTCTGTGATGCAGACAAAATGTGGCATGCAGTATACATGTGCCTTCTATCAGCGGATGAATGTATAGACCAGGGGTACTCAATAGTTCTGATCCAAACCGAAAGACAATTCAGTTCGGACCTAGATCTAAACATTTGTGCTAGTTATACGACACCTGGCTAAGTGAATGTGTAAGCATATGTTTTTTGGTTGTGTCCAGCGCTACGTGCTTATTCCCTAGCAATGAACGTATGCATAAAGCCTGATTCACTGTACGTAGTTGCAGGTGTGGTTATTTTTAAAAACAGTAGCGGAGACACCACTACAAATACTGGCATAGTTCACGTAAATACACTGCAGAAAACAAAAATTAAGCAAAGTGAAACTATCATCATCTGTCTGATGTGTGATTTAGACAGTTCAGCTAAGCCAGGTTTGTGTCTAAATTTAGCTTCATTAATCAGCACAGAGTTAAATATATTTTAACAGATAACAGAGTTAAATAAATATTTGGCTGGTTATAAGATCTCACCATGACTGCCCCCAAAGGGCTCCAGACTGCAAGAAAATTATTGCAACAATAATTTAAAACCTAGTCGCCGCTGGCAACAGTCGGGTTGTGTGCAGTTTCATCAGATATCATCTGGTGAGTTATTGAATACATCTTTAGAGTGCGCACTATTGTGTCTCGCACCACTTTTCATCTGTTCAGTTGTGATGATGAGCTCGCTGCACCGCATACACCAACAAACCCAGCGCAAGAGAGTCATGAACAAATTAATATTTTGAACTGGGGCATTTTCATGAATCACCAAAAAAGAACTGAGTGTTTGAACTCAGGAGCTCAGGTTAGCAGCTTGAATCAGTTTCACTTTCTCAGCGAATAAGCTGTCATATATAATATATATAATATCAAGCTTTTGACACTTTTGAAAATTGAGGGACTATATTATGCTTGTCTATATTACGCAAGGTGCAAACCTTCATTGATCCTCAAGAAGACAACACACTACTATATGCATACTATACTAATATCTGTCTGAAGAGCAGACAAAAGGGAATACACACTTATCTTCTAAACGATACTGTTTATTAATCCTCAGATTAATGAGTTATCAGTAGGTATGCACCGATTCCACTTTTTCATATCTCAGTATCGGCCGATACCGATCCCGTTCCGATACCAGTGTTGTTTTATGCATAATCAGTTTAGAATATCTCTACATTATTGTGTGGAACACAAACCTCTAACTACACATAGGGCTGGGCGATATGGCAAAAAATATTATAATGATATTTATCACGATATTCAATCACATTAGCACATTGCACATTTTTTTCTTGTCATCATCATCCTTGTCAGAGATAATGAAATCTGAATAATTTCACAAAATTAGAACAGAAATCTATTTGTTTATTATTAAAGGCTTGGAACATGCTGATTAATAAAACAAAATTTAGAAAGAAAAAAACCTTATGGTCTAAAGGCACTCTGGAAACACCCACCTCATGTTTACTCACATGTGGGGAAAAGAGGAAGCGGGTGCGGACAGGGAATCAGTGAAGTGTGTTTCAGTGCTAGAGAAAAATATTCAAGAATACAGCGCAGAAAGATCAGATATGATGTAACCTGCACATTTGTTTTGTCACGCTGCTCACTAGAGACGATGAGAGGGCGTAACCTTATTAAGAAAAACATTATTGTTAACTAGTTAACAATATTAACAGTAATTCCAGTATCAAGTCATCAGTAGAAAATAAAAAAAAATTTGTTTTGCAAAATTGAACTTTGAACTGGACATTTGTTAAATTTAGTTATAAGATATCAGCTCAATTTACATTCACACAGCTATTTTTTGGAACGCATTCAACTTAAACATTACTATAATTTGTAAACAAATGATAATAATAATATATTCTAATAGTAATATATAGTAATATATTGTGCACCTTTATCTTTTAAAACCTCATGCTTTTATTTTGACATTCTGAACTCTCCAGGAAGTCCTTAAAATGTGTCTGATTGTAGGCAAGTTCATAGTAGTTTAATTCGCTTCTTATTCAAATTCTGGTATAAATAAAAGGCACCTCCAGTGCCATTCTAAATGCATATTATAAGTGAACTCAATTATTGAGCATCTACATCTGAGATGTTGTCCAGACATCCAGAGCGCTGGAGCAGCTCGTGCATTTTTTATATTTACTTATTAAACACTGCCTTTTGTGATTCACAGAGCTATTGCACATCTTCAAGTGGCTTTGAATAAAATGAACGACTAATATGAACTACTTTAATGGTGTTTCAATGGTTCTTTTATGTCATTTTTTGAGCTTGACATTAACGAACATGACTAACACACGGTATCGGATTTGGATCGGGCTTGTCGGACTGATACTCAATCCATCTAAAAGCTTCAGTATTGGAGCCGATACCGATCCAGGTATCGGATCGGTGTCTCCCTAGTGATCAGCAGTTATCCTTTTCAACGGCTTTCTATCTTATTTCTGAACAGCAATCTAAATCGAGCAATTCTGTGATTTGGGGACTAAAAACAGCCTAAATGTTTCAGTTTTTTTAGTCTAAAGCCCTGCCCCATGAGGCAGCCCAGTTCCATGTATGATATGACTAAAGTCTTTATTTCATTAAGTGTACATCAATTTAAGCATATTTTCACAAGTAATATTCATTTCTTTGAGGGTAAAACGTTTTAAATAAGGAGAAAAAATTACTGAGTACACCTTTAAATTTGCTAATGTGACTCCATATGAAAGTTTCTCAAAGTCAAAGTAATTTCAAGACCCACTTATCCGTGTCCTCGCTTTCAAATTAATCAAAAAGACTTCATTTTTTAAGGGGGTTGGGGATTGGGTTGGTATGAAATAATGACAAAAAAATATGTAATTTATGCACTCCCATTTGATACCATGTCGTGTGACCGCTAGAGGCCCTGGGTTCACTCCCTTCAATTGTGAGATAATCAGCATTGCATCTGGGCCCAGCCATGCAGGGAAACGCTATCATGTAATGACTCAAACAGGCCCTGGCAATTACACTGAGCCAGCTGCTGATTGAAGAGTAAACTAAACACACTTTAAGTAACGCCCACACAACAGAGGGAGTTTCTGCCAATGGAGGGAGCTAATAAAGGAATTATTAAACTTCTAACAACACAAAAATTAAGAGGGGAGGAGAAAAAATGAAAACAAGCTGCAGTTTCTAAAAGACAATTAAAGCAGAGAGTGAATTAAACACCTGGGCTGCACCACTCTCAATTTTTTTAAAGGGCACCTATTATGGAATTTTGAAAATTACCTTTCATGTAGTGTGTAACATAGATTTAAGTGAACAAAAACATCCTGCAAAGTTTTATATATGAAAGTTCACCGTAAAAAAAGTTATTGTATCTCAAAAGTAGGAGTCGACTCTGAGTCAATGTAATGAATCGTTTTTCCAATGAGTCATTTTCCTTTTCGTTGTGACGTCAGACGAAAAATTATCAAATTGGCCGCGCCCACTCATTGACACCAGGGAAAACTTTAAAACATCATGTCGACAACAAGACGCTGTGTTCTGAAGTGCATATCAAAAGCTTACCTTTTTTCACTGCCCAGGGACGAGCATGTGAAGAATCAGTGGCTAGAGTTTATATTTACAACTATACCACACAAGTATAGCCCGAACCTTGTGCTGTGTTCGCGTCATTTTAATGACGATTGCTTTACGAACATGAATGCTTTCAAGTGTGGATTCGCGAGCCGGTTGATACTGAAGGAAGGTTCAGTACCAAGTTTATTTGGATCAGCTTCCTCAATAACTTGTATTAATGCAGTGCTTTACCAATATGTATATGCGTTGGGCTAACGCAAACAATAACTGATTGGGTGTTTACCACCGAACTTTGGGCTACGATCGCTAACATAAATCAACTCAAATTCATTCTCTGATTTAGATTTTTTTACTACAAAGCGGTGATGGCCGTTCCGTTTCCGACAATCTCTGCACAGAGTATACCAATCACAACTGACTGGGTCATCTGACCAGTCACTCATGGAAAAATGAGTCGTTGAACGAATCATTTGGAAGTCGGTGAGCAAATCAGGTATACATAAATGCATATTATAAGACAACTAATTTTTTGTCATTACATGCATGTAAAACTGTTGTTGGGGACTCCCAAAACAATATTAAGAACATTTTAAATGCCATAATAGGTGCCCTTTATAGAATCTCAGTGCTACATGCTAAAGAGTTAGCATTTACTTTCTTAATTTTTTTCCAAATAAAGTAAATGCTGACTGAGGCTAACATTCTGCCTAACATCATCCATGTTCCATGAAAGACAGAATGTCATACAGGTTTGGAACAATATGAGTGTGATTAAATGACAGAATTTATCTCTTTAATTAAGAGCAAATAAGAAGAACAGGGAACTCTGCTAAAAAAAAAAAAAGACCAGAATTTCTGATCACCAGCTTATGTTGTGTTTTGGGTGCTAGTCCCCCAGCATGGGATGCTGGTGTGCTGGTGTCCCCACCAGACTTTTAAAATAGCTTAGCCAGCTTCACCAGAAAGACCATACTGCACAACCAGCTTTACCAGTTAGGTTTGGATGGTAAAAAGCATGGTTATGCTTGTCAACCACCTAGACCAGCACCAAACCAGCACTAGCAAAAACCAGCCAGGACCAACATGAGAATTTCATGCTGGCTAATCTGGTCATTTTAGCAGGGAAAAGAATAAGGAGGGAAGTGAAGGAAGTGAATTAAGCACCTGGGTTGCACCATTCTTATTTTGTTTTAAAGAATATCACTGTCACATGCAGAGTTGAGGGCAGCTTTGATGAGGCAACCGGCAGGCCAAAAACTGTTCATCTGATTGCAGCAAGGGCTTTGAGACGAGAGACCAGTTAGCTCCTAGAAAGCATAAGTGGCAGGATTTATGGGTGCTTTTCGTATCAGCCATCATGTCTAAAGCACTAAAAAGGCCCAAAGGCAAATTGTCTTGCCCAGTGAGAAGACTGATAATTGAAAGATTGCACCCACATGAGCCACCCCACGAGCTGCTCTTTAAAAACCTTTCTGTTGCCTCAGCTATGTCTGCGGGTGTTTCCCACCTGCCAATCACGGTACAGATCAGAGCGTTGTCAGGATGCAGGCTGACGTCCTGTCATAGCGCTTTGTGTCACCTCCCTTTGAGGAGTGTATGACTGGCTGATGGAGCTGTTGTGACAGGAGGTGCGGTGGGCACCTAAAGGGAATAGCGAGATCCCTTTGCGCTCTTAAGCCACTACAAAGTCACTCTCAGACTTTTACAATTTTAATTTATTTCCAAATCCCACTCATTTGAGATAAAACATCTGTAAAAAATTAAAAATCCGTAAATGATGATAAAAGCCAAAATATTCAATGCCACAAAAATAATGTTAGAAAGCTGCCGATGTCATTATTTAATTATTACACAGAGATAGGTAAGTCTATTACTAAAATCAGTTGACTTTGGCATCCGAGGTTGAATTATGCGCAAATTGAGTCCAAAAATTGAAGAAAAAAATAATAATATTATATTCTGGTTTAGGAAGAAAAACCAGATTTAAGGCACAATATGGTTAAATTCAAGAGATCAGTGTAGCTCCATGATTACATTCTTACATTTTACACATTTTCAAAGGTTGAAAACCAAATGTGGGCCAAAGTGCAAATTTGGTCATTTCTAAAAGTGGAGGGCACATTATTCTCCCAGTTACAAAGGTTCTACACACACTACAAAACATACTATACACTGCACACTAAAAGGTGCAAAGTTAACTTTCTGCATCTGTGACATCACAATGGTTTAAAGTCAACTGGATATATTCCAGCATGTTGGCAGAAGAAGCAGAACATCAAAGACGGAATGAGAAGAATAACAGGGAGCCATGTTACAGACACCTGGGTCGATTGGAGACAAATGCATCCATAACAAGGCAATGAAGGAGGTCAGGAGCACAGAGAACTCCCAGGAGCAGGGCCCAGCCTCAGCGTAACAATCGCAATATTGACTCATTTCTCATCCATTTCCACAGCTCCAGAAAGAAGACGCCTTGAGTAGCCACTGCAGATTGATGAAAGTATAATTCAATGTGATCTAATAAGTACAAACACATTGACCCTAATGCACCAATTTTTGCCTTCTACTCCTTGGATGACAGGTACAACTGAATTGACAGATACAGGAAAAAAACATCCACAAAAGGACTGTGTTGCAATGCAATTACCACATCCCAAGTAATTATAAATACAAAGACAATGGAGACACAACTGGCTAGTTTATTACAATATTTAGATGTTTTCCTAAATCCAGACACAAAGCTTTGGTTTGCAAAGTTATGATTAAACCAAACAGTTTTGTTCCAAATCCCTACTGAGCTGCCAACAGAGGCAGTGTTTTAAGGCATCATAGGCACGCTCATGATGCAAAGTCTGTTCCACTTTATTATGCTGCCTTCTATGATAACTTCTTTTAGCGCCAACTTCTAAGGCAGCAATGCATTCTTCATGGAAAAAAATGGTGGGCGAGGTGACAGAAATGTTGATTATAAATAAACTTACATTCCACTCAATCCTGAAAAGTATCAATGACTAAAAACCGTACTATTTTGCACAATATTTGTGTGTGCAATATATTTTATTCTTACAGTATTACACCATTAGCAAAGGCTAACATTAAACTCTATTAAAGGGGTAGTTCACCCAAAAATATAAATTATCTCACCATTTACACACCCTCATTAAAATTAAGATGTGTATGACTTTCTTTCTTTGGTCCCCATACATTTACATTTACATATAATGACTTACTGAGCGATTTTTTCTGAGATATTTTTCTTTTTCTTGTTTTCTTCAAATGTGTTCTGCTGAAGAAAGAAAGTCATACACACATGGAATGCCATGAGGGTGAGTAAATCATGAGAGAATTTAAATTTTTTGGTGAACTATCCCTTTAAAATCAATTATGAGTCTCTTGTTTGAAGCCTATGTACAGCATTATAAATAAGTCACCTATGAGTTCCATGATGGATAAGATGCTGTCTTAGATGGCAGCTGCCTACAATATGTAGGAAGTAGACAGCAAGGAAGCTCACTTTTGGAACAGAGCTAATGACTCGTTCAATGTCACTGACTTTGAGTAAGAATGCAATAGTCAAAGTGCAGCAGGCTGGTTGCCAAGCTGTCTGTGCCCCAAGAGGCTTCTACCTGCATGAGCAACAAATAGATGTTCTGCTGGGTGCTGACAGGACACACTGTAGAGACCTGAGGGTCAGGGGCTGGAGTTAAGGGCAGATCATAACCTGTCTCAGAGGAAAAACAGGCTCCTGCAGGGTTAGCAATGAAGAACAGCACCACTGACCCTACACACTGCATCATGGATACTGCAGCCTGGTACATTTGCTATAAGTTTTCATTTAATTTGAGGTACAATGTGACAATAGCTTTTAAATCCAAAAAGTGTGAAAGCACGTATACTACTTTAGGGTGAACCTCAAGAATAATTTTAAGAACATTGGTCATATTTTAGGGGTGCGGGTCATATTTCACTCCAATTAAAAAGAAAGCAATAACATGGTTGTTAAAATTATATCTTGCATAATTCAAATGAAGTCTATAAATAATATATCAGTTAAACTGTAAAGTGAATAAACATCATAGTAGTATTTGCAGTACTAAATGTATGAATTAAGCTGATTTTAATGAAAAAAATGTGTCTTGACAATGTGTCACAATATGTTATAAAAATGCTTAATAATATTTAGTTCCCCTTCAGTCACTCACTCGACATTGTGTCGATTGTAGCGACACAAGGGGTCTCTTCTGAGAGAGTCGCGTACCTCTGAACTTGAGAAAGGATCCCCGCCCTGCCCACGGACATACGGGTATAAAGGGGAGCGACTGTCAGACAGATTTTTCTTCAGAGCCGAACGGTATGATCAGCGAGCTGTGTGTCACGACTGCTTCACCAAGGGCTGGGCGATAAAACGATATCAATATTTAATCGCAATAAAAAACTCCATGATTAAACTTTTGAAACTTTTAAGTAATTTTTGAGACTTAGCCTGTGTTCTACATCTAGACATGCGTGTAGCTAAAAACACTAGCAGTTTGTCTTTCTTATCGTATGTTTCCACTGGCGCATATTGAGCGAATGTGAGTGAGCGATTTCAATTCCTTCCTTTGGAAATCGAGCAGCAAGCTCGTGAGGTGGATTGTAAAATTGACAGCAGCATGGGGCAAGCGGTCCCATAGCATTGGGAGTGGCTTTGTGTGGATTTCTTCCGTGTCAGTGGAAATGCAGCCTCACACTGTATGAAGTTGCTATTGCCCCCGCAACGCAGGTCACCACGTTCCAGATCCAGACCCGAGTGCAGTCAGTGCTTGCATGCCTCGCTTGCTTCAAGCCAGGCACAGCGGTTCCCCTCAAACGGTTCCAGAGGCTCCTGGGGCATATGGCATCCTTAGCCGCGGTCGTGCCGCTCGGGTTGATGCATATGAGACCGCTCCAGCACTGGCTTCAGACTCGAGTCCCAAGATGGGCATAGCAGACCTCTGTTTTCTGCATACAAGAGTCGTTTGGGGCCGTTTCGGCGGGGCACAGATAGATCTCTTTGCCTCCCAAGACAACTCCCACTGCCCGCTCTGGTACTCCCTAACAGAGGCCCCTCTCAGCACAGACACGCTGGCACACAGCTAGCCCCGGGGGCTGCGCAAGTACGCATTTCCCCCCATTGAGCCTTCTTGCACTGGTGCTGTGCAAAGTCAGGGAGGACAAGAAACAGGTCACCTTGGTGGCAGGACCCGCGTCTCCCTTGTGCAGTCCCCCGCTGTCCCCCGGTTGCCGTATCTGTAGCAACTCCTTCCTTGTCAGGCAGGATCTACCAAACGCACCATGTCCACGGGTGGCTTGACAACCCTTGTGTGTATTGGCCACAAGTTACCTCCCCCCAGTCTGGGCAGGTCGTGGTCTCCTCAGGGCCTTTTTCCCCTGAAAGAATAGGAACGGAAAAAGACGCCTTCCCCGACGCATCTATAGCTTTTTAACTCTATGACGACAAACATAGAGAGAGAAAAGGTCGCGGCTGGCCGGCTGGCTCCCATACAAGTCATGTCGGCTGTTCCCGTACAGGTACTGGGAACCTAAGAGCGGTACATGACACCTTTTAGTGGGGGCATTGGAGAGGGTTACGTGCAGCCGACCCAGCTGCTTCAAGCACGCAGCAGCCTGCTTGCACTTGGCTCGGCAGTCACGTAACATGGGTAGCGCATGGCGTTTTGAAGTGGGACCCCTTGTGCCACTACAATCGACACAACGTCGAGTGAGTGACAGAAGGGGAACGTCATGGTTACTGTTGTAACCTCCGTTCCCTGATGGAAGGAACGAGACGTTGTGTTACCCTTGCCACGTCACTATCCCTACCACTGTAATGCACCGTAACCGTATTCTCGGCTCCTCAGTGAAAACCTGTCAGACAGTTGATCCCCTGCTCCCCTTTATACACGTATGTCTGGGGGCGGGGCATGCAAATTCTGTCCGACAACTTGACATTGGCCTCAATGTCAGAGGTACATGAGGCTCTCAGAAGTGACCCCATGTGTCACTACAATTGACACAACGTCTCATTCCTTCCATCAGGGAAAGGAGGTTACAACAGTAACCATGACGTTTTCATGGGATTCTCCCATTTAAGAAAAAGTGGCTTGTAAAATAACCAAGGTAAACACAACTGAAAGTACAAGTGCAAAACATTGCAAACCATCTCATGAGATGATCAGATAAGAATTCAGCTGTATGCTTTAGCCACAGAGCAAACACAAAAAACCCAACCCTTTTTCTAAAAAAGCATCAGCTTTTACATATACGCAACATCTAAATGCCAAAGCAGGAAATGAAGGATGAGGACGAGGAGACAAAAGCAAGGGGAATTTGAGAACATTCTGTGAAAGGGCAAGAAAATGGGATAACAAAACAGAGGAAAGTTATTGAAATGTGGGAGAAAAAATTGCACAGAGAGGGTGAGGCTAAAATTAACTAAATAAAAGAAATGGCTGAAAACATCTGACAGTCTGGCTGCCCCTCATCTCTCTCTGTTTCTCTCTCTCTGTCCTCATCTCTGTCTATCTGTTTCTCTTTCTCGTTTTCTCAGAGTCTGAGACAGGATGTTTAAATTAACAAAGAAGAAGGAAAGAGAAAGTGTGTCTGTTTCTCTGTAGCTATTCCAGTCTTCCACATACTGAGGCCTCAGGAAATCACTGACTTCTTTAATAAAGCAGTGAAATGTATGACATTTAATGGTATATTTACACTAAATGTGCAGGGACCCCCTTTGAAAGTTTCAGAGTTCTGAAAGATCACAGTTTTGGCCTCTGTGTACAAAAATGGCCAGAACTGTCTGAAATTGCCAGTTCCAATTTGATTGGCTGACTTTACAGAAGTTTTTTTTTTAATTTGTTTTAATAAATAGTCCACCTGAAAGAAGTTTGTGTTTACAAGGTACCCTGTTGAAACAACTTGCACATTTAAGGATTTAATAATCACTGGATTTGTCAATGTTTTTCAGGTTAGTTTCATCAAATCTTTGAAATAGCAAGTTACCTAGATATCCTCAACAGAACAGTATACACCCCAAAGGGGCGTAGGCCCTCATTGTATTTGTAGCTTTTCTTCTTATTCTTCTTCTTCTGCCATGGGAGTCCATGGCAGGCAATAGAACCGGAAGAAGAAAATGCTGAAATTTGGCACACTAATAGGGTGGGCAGGAACAGCCCCCAGACAAAATTGGGACCACTAGGATAAACTCTATAGTGCCACCACCAGTTTAAAAAATGCACAATTTTTTTGCGCAAATCTTTTGGACCATTTGGCCATGAAACCAGTCATGATGATTTTAATGGACCCTTTTTATAACTCCCCTGATTACAGTGGCCGCCACTCAAAAAGAGGCTCACAGCATTTCGATTTTCCCAAATGTTGCGAAAAAAACAACTGAAACAAACCCAAAGTTAACATTGTCACTGTAAAAGTAAGGCTGTATCTCGGCACTGCTTTGGTCTATCAAAATTAAACATAGTATGCTTCTTTGGGACCATAATTTGAGGGTACATGCCAAATTTGATGACAGTGTAACCTAGGCCTGTATTGATTATTAAATAACTGATACGCATGCCAGCAAAGGCTTGTGCCAAACTCCTGCGAAAACATAAACAAACAAGTATAAAATGTGATAGTGAAAGCACTCTGGTTTCACTTTAAACGATTGTGTAATGGCAAATGTTCCTGGTTCATAAACGCTGTGTTAATGGCATGCAGTGACAAAAGGAGGAGACACACGCTTACGCTATTTCTGTGGAGTGCTAAAATGATTAAACAAAATCTCAAATGTTTGGCTTCATGACAAATAAGGGCTTGTGGGTTTAATCAAAACATTAAAATTTGTGAAAGTGAAAAAATTTAGATTTCTTTTTTTTACTACTGAATAATTTAATACAATTATAATATAAATCTAAAAAAATATACAGTATACAAATATTATATAAAAAAAATTTTATTAAAAAATTTCTAAAATATATTTGTTAAAAAAAAAAGTGTAAATGTCAAATTGACCAAAATTATATAGAGACATATTTTAAGTATTTATATCTTTCATGTCATTCATAAGTTTTTAAAGCTTTAAAAGAAAGTTTATTCCTATTTAATTTTTTATTTATATATTTTTATTTAAATATGTAAAAATGACTCATGCAGAAAAAATATGACAATTTATATGACAATTAATCATGAAAGTCCTAAACTAGACAATTAATCGTTACAGCCCTAAAACAGACGATTAATCGTCAAAATCGTAATTATTTGTTTGACAATTAATCATCAGCCAAATTTCATAATCGTGACAGCACTAGGGCAACTTAAGGTTTATGAAATGTTTGTCCTTAAATCATGAGCTTAATGGTATGATTCACCTCAGAGCTGGTTGGTTTGGTTCATGGTTTGGAACTCATTAAGGTTTTTATGAAATCTCAACCAAAAACAATACTTCCAAGGCCAAGACGTCTGAAAAAAAAGAGGTATAAAAAAAAACGATTACAGCAGGTGTCACAATTTTTTAGTCTTTGTAGCATAGAAGATATGTTTGTATTCTGTGTTAACAATGAATGAGAGGGGTATTTTTGCAAGTTTATGTGCTTTCTCGATCTTTTCTATGAGAAGAATCTCTGGACACGTCTGAAAACGGCCAAACCACATCAGTCGGTGGTGTTTCCCCCTTCCTCATACTAGTCTTTGTCTGTGTATCTCTCTCCCTCATGTCCACTTCTAACTGGCTGGGTCAGCCACAGAACTGAGGGTGAGCCCAGACTTCTCACCTGACTGAACACAAGATGACTTCTTTAGCAAACCACTCCAATGCCTTCCAAATCCCTCTTTACAACGAAAAGGCAGTAATTCCAATGTTTAGAGGCTGTGAGTCATTTACATGCCCCTGAAAAAACCCCACTCTCCCCTGAGAAATTTATTGTCTATTACAGGAGCTTTCCAGTTCATAAGGAAGCATTTTAGAGCAGAGTTCTGACCTCATGCTAAAATGAAAAAAAATATCCTGCACTTGGGTGCCATGCAAAGTGCAGGCAGAAGCACTTGTGATGCAAGATAAGCGTGTGACAAAGGTGTAGTCAAAGTTAAACTGGACCAATAATGCATAGAATAAAACCGTAAAACGTTAAATAAAATGCTTTAAAGTCTCTTTCTTTGAGTCATTTTGATTCAGGACAGGGATAAAAAAGCAGACCAAGTGGCATTGTAAGTGTTTTCTTTATCCAAAAACAAAAAGAAATTAAGCCACCCACATGGTTAGAATTTTGATGTATTTCTATGTACATACCAAATCCATTTAACTATCTACCCATAAAACTGCAGTTCACAATGATACTGCAGAAGAGTTGTTATTAAAAAATAATGTTATTAATACACCGTACACCAAAATACACACCAAATAAACATGCTTTCCTTGCTGAAAGAAACATAATCTCTTCAGAATAAGCCAATAATTAAATCACATATGCTTCAGACCCCCTGGGATGATATTCTCCAGCTCAAAAAGTCCCAATTCAAATGTGTTGCCAGGCAACTTGCATTGCCATTTTTTTTGTCATTTAATGGATAAAAGAGAAACAATCTAGCCAATCAGTTGACTCACTTCAAGGCTGTGTCAGCCTTTCTATAATCACATTTTGGGCCGTTCCACTCCTTGTTACATTTTAAGCAGATTTCAATGGGTGAATTCCGCTTGAAAGTGAGCATCACTATGCCCTACTCACTAGTAGTGAGAACGCTAAAGGGGGCAGACAAGTGTCATTGGCCTCAAAGCCACTTTAGGTAACTTTATCAAGTGTAACATTCCAGTTCAAAGTTGAGTAAATTTGTATTTCATTAATTTAATGTGTTGAATGTTTAAATTGAATGTTAAAATATGTATGCTGTGGCAAATCAAAATTATTTATTTTATTACTGTCTCCCTGAGTGGTAATTGTAAAAAACAAATTGTTTATATATATATATATATATATATATATATAGTATTTCTTGTTGATAGTTCTAGAGTAACTGAGGGGTTTAAATCACAGCTAACTTCCAGGTATCCTAAATAGATTACCACAGGTTTCAAAATGAATCACAAGAATGCACCACCCAGGATTACATTGTATTCTATCTTAAAATGTACCCTTCACTTAAGGCCATTTGTGACAGGATTTAGTTGCATACATTCATTTGGAATGACCTTTAGAGTAGCACCCCTTCCTGCAATGCCCTTCAAGGATGCAAAAATGCTGTTTTGTAATTCACCCAAAGTCATCGCCTGGATCATGTACAACCTTTTTTATTCAAGACTCTCCCCACTGGCCCAAACTCAATCCACCCCTCTTCCTTTGTCCTCAATGTCTCCCCAGCCCTCGTCTCGGTGAGCGGAAGGAAAGGCTGGTGGCATGAGTGGGCAGGAGGTTTTGTAGGTCAGGGATGCCACCTCATTTACAGTCTAGCAAGCGTGCAAAGATGTGTCTCTTTAAGGGCTTTAAAGGGCTCAATCATGCATGCTGCATAAGAGGATACTGCCAGACTGACGAGCTCGTGGAAGAAAGAAAACAAGAATAAAAAAACAGACTCAAGCACCTTAGAGGACACCCATTCAACAGGCTGGAGAGGTGTTGAGGTGAATTAAAATACAAAACAGAATACAATTATAAAAATCCAGAGTGAACAGGGATGGTGCAATGGTTCATTACTGACTCTGGATTAATAATTGAAATACATGTCACATTTATGCGGTCATCAATTACTGAAATATATTTCTGCTTGATTATTAATATAAAACATTAACGTCAAGCAGACTCGGCTCTGTTACTTCAACACCAACTGCAACAATGTGGAACTTTTAGCAATAATCAGTTGGCTGAGGTACAGGTTGTCCACGAATAACAGCATTAATAAAGGCCTCGTGCAATTTTTGTATAAATAAACATATCAATTCAGGTGTTGTGAGGATTGTTATTTGCACATCTTTGTATTTCAGCCATTTTGATAAGCTGACTCTGAAAACACATGAATTTGACTCTGAAATGAATGTGGAATACTTGTTTGTTGAACAACCACACAGACAAAAGAAACATTATCCAGGTTTAGTACATCCATGAACATTTAGACTACTTATATGCACATTCCTAAACTTATGTAAATTATTCATCAGTTATTCCAAAGAATGACATTTTTGTTAGTTTTTTCACAATGCACAATCCAATCATTTCCCAATGAACAAAATCCGTTCCTGGCCAACTTTTCTCTTTCACTCAGAAATACATCACATGTCATACATCATATTAGTGGAAAAATTATGTAAACCATTATATGAAGACAACTGTATTCTGTAACCTATTATGATCTGTGTGTGTGGTCTCATCAGTTTATGCTTGTAGGGTGGAGTTAAACTGTTGGATCCTCATTACCTGAACATCTCTCACTTCATAGATTACAAAGATCAGATGACTCCACTATGTATTATGTAGCAGCTTGAACACTTTAACAGGGCATTCAGTAGTTCCCTAGCTAGCGTTAGCATTGCTCTTCTTCATGTACTTTAAGTACCGATGTGACAGTGGTGTTAGAGGCTGTACTGCCCCCACCAGCTCTGGGAAATAATTTTCGTCTGGAAAATTTCTGAGTTTGAGGTAATTTCTAAAGCAATTTATTACTTAATTGCTTTGCCTAAAAACAAACATCAGAAATCAAGCGAACATGCACTTTTTTCAGTATAATTAATCAGGTGTAAATTATTGTTTAAATGTCAGGACAACTACCAAAGCAGCGCATAAAAAAATACAGTGGTCTAAACAATTAATAATTCCTTACCTGTCCAACAAAAAGAAGAAAAATCAGCATCACTACTCAGGTTTTTCTCTGTTATCAAATCTTTCCACCTTGTGGAAACTATTCAGCTTTTGCCCCGACTTAAAATATTGTGTAAAATATGCTTACTAACAATAAAGAGGACAAAATCATCTTTTAAAAATCTCTCTAAATGACATTCAAAAATGTAATACAGTAAAGAAATTCACTGCAAAAAATCCTATTGTTATCAAGTGTTTTTGTCTTGTTTTCCATTTAAAATTGTCTAAAAATCCTTAAAATAAGATACATTTCCTTGAGAAGCAACATATAAGATATTTAGAAGAGAATGTATCTTAAATATACAGTAAGTTTATTTTTTACTTGATTTTTACTCTACTGCAAGTGCAGTAAAGACAAAATATACTTATATTCAAGATCTATTCTCTAAAAGCAAGTCTAAATATATTCTATGCTGCTTCTCAGGTGTATGCATCTTTTTTTTAAAGGATTATTAGATATTTTAAAATATATGTATTTTTAATATTATATTCAACATTCTCAGATAACAATTTCTTTATTCTGCAGTATAGCTTCTAAAGTAAATATACATTGTTTAAAAGAGTTTTAGATATTTATATTCGAAAACAAGCCAAAACAAAAACAAATCAAAAAGGTATTTTGTTGCAGTGTATGGTGAAGAATACCTCTCTCACTTTTCTGATCACATCAATCCATCTTTAACTCACAAAAAAACAAACTCTTTCTTATGAATAAAGCTGTGTATTGCCAATTTTCTTCATGATAAGAAATGCACAGTGACACATGTATTATTATTCAACAAGTTGCGAGCCATCACGTTATAATCTAGCTGCATTAAGCGTGTGCTTGATGGACGAGCGTCCCCGCAACAGAGTATGCATTAGCCGGGGGCAGTTTCATTCTCTCCCCCTTAGATCGGAACACTTCATGTGACTCATAGAAGAGGCGCTGACCTCAAAGAGTACTGTTTTTGAGTTTGTAGTTATTTACATGATCTGCTTCCATATTATTTGTACTTTAATAAAGAAGAGCTGCTCTCGCGTATCATCATTAGAGTTTAATGTGATTTCATGTTACATTAATTAAAGAGATCAAACTATTTTTTATTGTCAACATTGTCGATAATGTCAATCGTTTCAGCCCTAGTTCTTTTCACTCTTCGCATCACCAAACAACAAAACTGTGAGCTAAATAAGCATAGCCAAGCATATCTAAATAAGTGGCAGTCAGTGAGCATGAGGATATTCTTCTTTGACATTTAGTGAAACACTCTGGGTCATGTGATTTCAACATGGCGAAACACATTGAAGGGGGTTACCCGCACCATGTATATCAAAACAATTTTTATAGAAAACTATTATGAGTACAGTCTTCATCTTATCTGAGTGTACACCATTCAGATCACTCTACACAAAAACGCAAATTCAATCATTAATGTGTAAAACTTTTTAAATTATCCTCAAATGACTGAATGCACCTTTAAGTTACATGTGCACTCAGCCTTACAAACAATTAAAAACCTTGCCTACTTCAATTAATTCTCCTTCAATCAAACAGGTACACTAAAAAGACACACCTTGTGGCAAAATAAGCACGAGCAAAGGCCAAGGACCCAATGTCAAGCTGAATAAGTTAGTTAATGTAATCAAGTTAATGTGTGGATTGAGATGACTAATGAAGTTATACTGTGCGTCTGCTCCAGGGACTGAGGTGATATTTTCATCCCAAGTCTCTCTGACAGTGCAGCTTTTTCCTCCCCTGGAGCAAAAGGAAGCAGACACAACACTACGTGTTATCTGGGGCACTAATGACTGCCCTGAGAACCTCTGCTGTGGGCTAATACACACAAACACACTTGTAGGCACAAAAACTAAACACACTCTAAGAGAAGAGGTGAGTTACTTGATTGAACTTTCTCTGCTGAGAGCAAAGCCAGAGACACTTTGACATGGCACATTTTCCCTGTATGAGCCAAGGAATATCTTTAAAAGGTATGAGCAGCCGATGTAAGCACAACACTGTCTCCACATATTCACAAGTGCTCACATTTGAATTACATGCAAACTATATATTTATCTCATTAAGTCACAGCTTTTGAGGTTAAATAATCTCACTAGAACATAACGTGATTTTAATTTGTGGGCTGAATGTTTACGTTTCTTATGTCAGATGGTATAATCTTCTGGAATCAGAGCATATTTACAAGTATGAGTAACAGTGCATGAGCGTGGTATCAGACCAGATACAGATACCGGTACCGGTATTGGGACATCCCTAAAAAAAAAGTACATTTCAATATGTGTTTATTTAATAAACATATAAAATTTATTTTGTATGACACTGACACCTAGTGGTGTGGATGCATTGTCATTTAAATGCAATATTCTTTAGTCATTGGTGTAATTGTAGAAATTCTCTATTCACAGTGAGCCGTGATTAATTTAATCCATGATTGAAAGTGTCTAATAACAAGGCAGTTACTGAGATTAAGCGAGTAGTATTCAGCTAGTCATGTGATTCTAAAATGGCCGCCCCCATGAGGGGACACTCTCCATGAGGAATAAAACAGCTTTTATAAGGTTACTGATATGACTGGAGTCTTCACCTCATGTGAGTGTATATTTTTTTGCATATGTTTCAAAATTACAATTAATTTCTTTTCAAGTAAAACATTTTAAATGAGGAAAACATTATTGAGTGTACCTTTAATATGCAAAAAGTTAGCTATGTAATACACCTAAGCAAGATAAAGAAGCTTGTCATTTTATTCCCAAAATAAATAAATATTTAAAATATAATTTCCACCACAGAATGCTAACAATACATGCAATAAGATGTGGTGGATATGACACTAATGTGGTGGAATTATGAATTTTATGAAAAAAATGAAACAAATGGCAGAATTCTTCTCTGATGCATGTACTGTAAATCCATTGTGTTTTAAAAGTGTTTATTTTCTAAGGGTCCAAATGCCTAAAAGTGCCCATACTTGCAGAGACACCCATCTTTAGTGTTTATAATCTGTAAAAATGCTGCTAAACTGTAAATAATCCAAATGAATAAACACTTAAATACTCTAAATGTTTATTAACAGTTATAGTATGCTGACTTGGCTGTCATAAGATTTTAGAACACAAAAGGGAATCACTTCTATTAATTGATCAACCGATGCTGGGAATCTCTAAAAGACCAAATATCTGTGATATAGACAAAAGACAGATAAAAATGCAGCTCTTCTTTGGAAGATCTACAAGCAAATATCTTCCTTTCCACACAGCCTAAAATAAACATTTATAAGTTACTAATGAAGAGATTACAGGCTGCATTGCTCTCTCAGTTTCTGTTCCGTGATTTGGTCTCTGGAATACTGCTCAAAATCCCAGGGAGAACCTCTGGCGCCACTCAGGCTCAGTGGACCAGAACAAATCTTTAGCACCACAGTCATGTTCACGTTTTGTATCATCTCGACACTGCAGCAAAGGTTTGGGCATAAATCCACCACCAATGGAAGCCAAAGGTGCAGGGGCTCCTTTTTGGATTCATACTGCTACAGAAAATAACAGCCTTAGTTGAGCTATCCTGAATAAAAGAAATCTAAAATCTCACCAAAGGCGCGTGCACATACCGTGGAGCCCCATTGAAAGTTATTGGCAAGCATTGAATGAAGAATTACACCAAAGCTTGGTTATATTCATGTGTCCTGAGGTCTGACTTATTGACTGGCCTTTGCAATAGTATTACAGCTGAGTTTTAAAGGGGACCATGCACAGGCAAAAAAGGACACATTCATTAAAAGCTTCTGGAGAACCAGTACACAGTACCACTGGTTAACCTGAAGTGAACTTGGTCCAACTGAGCTTGGTGAACCATGCTAAAACACAACAGAAAAGTTAGAAGCAAAACTAATGAGACAATCCTAGAAACTTATAAAGAAGAAATTAGGTGGTACACAGGCAAAAAAGCAGCTCTGTGACCTCTGTAAGAGTCAAGGAGAACACTAGAGTGCATCCAATAATAACAGGATATCCAAATGCCCTGTCCTTAGGGTCAACCAGCCTTTAAGCTCAATGCAAGTGTGCCAGTCAAGTCACAGTATGTAGGTTTCAAAAAGGAATGTGCAAAATTGCATATCACTAGCAGAAAATAAAAAAAAAGATAAAGATAGAACAAACATCTTACAATCAACCTAAACTAGTTAGTTATTGGACAACTAGTCAACTATCTTGACCCATCACTGGTCTAAAAGCTCTGTTTTTGTTTTAACCATGTGGAAAATGTTGATCAAAATACAAATCATTACTATACCACAATGAAACACTAGCAACACTTTTCATGCTCAACATGCATAATTCCAGACAGGATAGGCCAGAAAGAGACATTGTGAAACCTTTAACATTGAATGCCTCAGAGAATGTGAGCTCACTTGATGCCACTGAGGCCATTGTCTGCAGCGCTTTGTTCTGTTCCAACTCGGTGTCACATGACGCTGTAAAACTGCACCTATACACGTAATACCATATTAGCCACTCATCTCTTTCCAAAGCTTTTTCCCTTCGCCTCCCTCATCCACCTACATCTTATGCTGGTATAATCCCTGCTTAAACCAATTCTCAATTAGCCAGTCTGACCAGCTAATGGACTTAGTGAGAAACAAAAACAAAGTATGTCACAGCCTAGTTGGGAGCATAGTTAGTTTACTATGTTAAAATACTTTTTCCTATTGCAAGTTAAAGGGATAGATTACCCTAAAATTAAAAGTGTCTCACTATTTACTCATCTGCATGCCAGCCCAGATGTGTATGACTTTCTTCTGCGGAAAACAAACAAAGATTTTTAGGAGAATATCTCAGCTCTGTTGGTCCTCACAATGCAAGTGAATGGTGACCAAAACTCTAAAGGTCCAAAAAGGTAATTGGCATAAAAGTAATCCAATGGTTAAATCTACAGTATATCTTTTGAAGTGATATGATAAGTGTGGGTGAGAAACAGACCAATATTTAAGTCCATTTTAATCTGTATATTTACACTTTCTGTTTCACTTCCACAGACAGTTGTGGTAGTGACTTTCACTTTCACATTCAGCCACTTACTGGATAGGGCTGGTCAAGGGTCGAGATTTATAGTAAAAAAGGATTTAAATATTGATCAGTGTTTTCACCCACATCAATCCTATCACTTCAGTAGATATGGATTTAACCACTGGAGACTTATGGATTACTTTTATGCTGCCTTTATGTCCTTTTTGGACATTCTGAGTTGTGTTCACCATCCACTTCTCCAACTGAGCTTAAGATATTCTTCTAAAAATATTTTGTGTGTGTGTGTGTGTGTTCTGCAGAAGAAAGAAAGTCAAACACATCTGGGATGGCATGACAATGAGTAAATTATGAGAGAATTAACATTTTTGGGTGAGCAATCTAAATATAGTATAATAGTAACTATAAGTAATGCATTCAAACGTAGGTTGATTTCCTTAAAAAGTGTAAACACGGAGGCCACATTCACACAAATTTTCATTAGACAATGTTTTCAGTTTCCTAATGGCATAATTTTTAAAAGCATATGGTTATGGAGAGCTTTTTCGAAAGTCTCAGCTTTTGGTGGAAGAAAATGCCATCCCAGTGTGGATAAAAGGCATAAATGTAGCAAAATCAATGTATTTTCAATAGACAACATATTAGTGTGGACATGGCCTGAGGCTCTTTTGTGCTATAACACATTGCTCTTTAGTTTGAGCATCCTGACCAGCTTCAGAAAAGTAACATTGATGCAACCAATGGCATAAGTTTGGACTGGACAATCTATTTGTTTGACCAATGGCAGACGGAGGGAGTATTCAGGAAAAGCCAATTAAGAGTGTTAATTTGTTTAATAAAATATCCTACAACCAATTAGGATCCAGTGCATTTAACGTGACGTGTCCTTGACATTTGACCAATCCAGGTCCTGGGCCCAAAAAGCACCAACAAAAGGAGGCTATTCTACACCGTTACTGAAGTTATGTTACATTATTTGTCTTTTATTAAAGCTCCCTCATCTCCAGGCACAATGGCTATTCTCCAGATGCATTCATGAAAACTGTATTTGAGGCCACACCCACACAGTCCTCCTTACACTCCACTGTATGCTTTATTACTTACTTAAAATAACTAAATACCAATAACACACATAATAGCTTTACCCTGAAATTTGTTCTGGTGTAAATTGAATAAATTGGTGCCTGTTAATTTGCTCTTTGTAAAAATCCAATAAGAAGCCTCAAAATGTAGTCTATACTCAAAAACCCAAAAGGCTTATACTAGCCTGTTAAAAAGATCATTGCTGATACCAGCATATGTTGTGTATTGGATGCTGGTCCTCAGCATTGGATGCTGGTATGCACACTATGCTTCTTAACCAGCTCAACCAGCAATACTTACAAGGCCTACCAGCTATAACAGTTACATTTTGCTGGTAAAACATTGGCCAAGCTGGTCCACCAGCTGGTCCTTTCAGCAGGGTGGGTGTGTAAGAAGAACCTAGACAGGCTACAATAAAAGGGTAAAAACAGAACAGCCTAAAAAACACTTGAGACACCAAAGCTTTCTATCCATTGATCTACAAGGTATGCAGGCTACAAATATACTCTCTCACATGGTAAATGGAGTTAAAGTGTAGGTCCAACTAGCACTAAGCTAGCTATATTAAAACTGATACCAAGATAAGAAGATAATAAAGACCAAGAATTATCCCTGTCAGACAGTCCTCATTCCTAATTAGTATCTGGAAACTGAGAGGCTGAGTACTTCCCAGGGAAAATGAGACAGAGAAAAAGAAGTTCTCAGAGTGAACGCAGAAACCCTTCTGGATTCAAGGCGAGCCAGACACCTTGTCCCACAAGGCGGAACACAAACTCCTGCAAGCTTACTCAAGCACAAGCACATCCATTATGGATACGACTGTGTGCTGATTTCAGCAGAGCCTTTTTATTTATATGCACCAATATAACACATCATGATAAACAGTAATATTTAATTACATAAGGCCTACACTGTATTTTTTACAAAAAACATTTTAGACATGAAAAATATAGGGACTATAATGGAGATCTCTGGCCGATGACAAACAAATCGAAAACAACAAAAAAATCAAAGTTTCAAATCGATTCTTTGAAACAGACAGTTGATCTAATTCACAGAAACAAATTTATCTTACCAACTCTATGCCCACCTAACATCATCAATCTCATGTTGTCCCAAACCCGTATTACCTTTTTCCGTGAAACATAGTCTTGTCTCGGTCTAAGACAAAGAGACCACAACTGAAGGGATATCACTAAATTACCTGTGCGTTGTCTGATTTATTTGTTAACATCATTTCTGTGATTGGATGTAAAACTTCCTGCTTCAAATGCAAGCAATAACTTGCCAAATTTCTATGTTTTTCTGCTTTTGTTTGTTTTCTCAACACATTTTCAGGTTTTTATCTTTGGTAGATCAATTTCTGTACCAACAGAAAGAGAGACGGACGCCGTTGAGACGGATGGACCTGTAACTGTAAGTACTTCTTTACACTATTTTTTTCATTTTAAATAAGCAATATTTGAAAATGTACCTCTGTGTGTTGTGCATTCAACGGTCTTGAATCAATAATTCCACTCATCCAATGACTATCACATACATTTATTTTAGAACATCTTTCAGATTTTTGTTCTCATGACGTAACAATGATTATACTACAGTAATACTGCATTATCCTTATAGTAACCATGGTTTTAATAAAATAATATTGTAGTAGCTGAAATAATCATGGTTAATTTTGTGGTTTGGGCTTTACCTCAAAAACCATGCTTACTAAAACCTTTGTAGTTTTTACAGTGTTGTGAAAAAGTATTTTCCTGATTTCTTATGTTTTTGTTTACATCTCATACCAAATGTTTCAAAAATGAAAACTAAATCTAACATAAAACAAAGGCAATCTGGGTAGACACTAAATACAAATTTTGAAATTATAATGTTATCTATTGAAGCAAAAAAGTTATCCAATAACAGCTGGGCCTGTGTGAAAAGTTTTTGCCCCCCTTAGTTACTAAACCCCCAAATCTATGAAACTGCATTCATAACTGGGTTCTGCTTGACTAGACACACCCAGGCCTGATTACTGCCAGCCCTTTCCAATCAAATCAACGCCTAAATAGTGATTTTTCAGCAGCATGAAGTTGGCTACAAGGTCTCACCTAGTAGCACACTATGCCAAGGTTGAAACCTTCCAAAATTCCTCCAAGTGCACTGTGATAACTCATCCAGGAAGTCACAAAAAAGCCAAGGACAGCATCCAAGAAACTGCAGGCCTCACTCGCATCAATAAATGTAATTGTTCATGACTCCACTATCAAAAAGACAATGGCCAAAAATGCCATCCGTGGAAGAGTGGAGAGGCGAAAACCACTGCTGACCCATAAGAAGGTTCGTCTGAATTTTGCCAAAACACACCTTGATGATCCTCAAACCTATTGGGAAAATGTTCTGTGGACTGATGAGCCGAAAGTGGAACTGTTTGGAAGACAGTTGTCCCGATACATCTGGCAAACACACAATTCCACAAAAAGAAAATCATGCCTACGGTCAAGCATGGTGGTGGTAGTGTGACTACTTCAGGGCCAGGGCGACTTGCAATAATTGAGGGAAACATGAATTCTATCTCTCTACCAGAAAATTCTAAAGGAGAACGTCTGGTCATCAGTCTATGAGTTGCAGCTCAAGCACAACTAGATTATGCAGCAAGACAATGATCCAAAGCATAGAAGTAAGTCCACCTCTGAAAGGCTCAAAAGAAGTACAATTTTAATTTTGGAGTGGCCTAGTCAAAGTCCTGGCTTGAACCCAACTGAGATGCTGTGGCAGGACATTAAACAGGCAGTTCATGCTCGAAAACCCACCAATCTGGCTGAACTAAAGCAGTTCTACAAAGAAGACTGATCTCCAGTTATTGGAAGCATTAGGTTGCAGTTGTTGCTCCTAAGCCAGCTATTAAGTTCAAGGGGGCAGTTAGATTTTACACATGGGTGATATAGGTGTTGGATAACTTTTTTGCATCAATAAAAAAATACATATATTTGAAAACTGTCATTTGTGTTTGCCTTTGTTTTATGTTATATCTCGTTTGAAGATCTAAAACAACTTAGTATGAAAAATACACAAGAATAAAATAAATCAGGATGGGGCAAATACTTTTTCACATCACTGTATCTGATAATGTTTCTTTTTTCTTTACTTTGATAAGACTTCTCCATTTCGACTCCTGACTCCACTTCAAAGCTTGAAGAGAACTGGGTGCCTGTGTTTAAGGACAAGATCCTGCACTTTTCCAACAGAGAGAAGTGGCTCTTCATCTGCTTTACAATGTGGAAACTATGACAGCAGGTACTGGGAATAAAGAACATTATTTGAATTTAAGAGAATAGCAAGACTGTGCTGTCATTCAAGTTTAACTATTTACAGTAAATTACGTAAAGGAAATAGTTTACCCCAAAATATAAATTCTGTCATTACTTGCACTCATGCCAAAGGAGAAGCTGCTTTTACTGTATGTCCATTTTGGTGGTTGACAGACTGGTCATTATGTTCTGACATTGTATTAAAAAAAAAAAAAAAAAGGAATTTGAAGAACAATAAAAAAAATCTTACATTTTTTGTTCCATTGAAAAGATAACATAAGAGTTTAGTATGGCATGAAACACTTGTTGACTACACTTTTTATAATAAACAGGTTATATTATGAAACTTGGAATACAACTTAAATTAATTTTAAAATCAAGTGTAACCAACTTAAAAATCTGTGTAGCCTATTAATATTGCATGATAATGGTAGTTCCCTACAAAATAATTGCCTTTATAACTTAAAAAATGGCTTGTAACTTGATAAATTTGTGTTGACCTTACATTTGAAGTCTAATATGTCAAACATAAATTTGTTATGTTCAAAATACTCAAAAAGCTGATGCAAATAGTTGCCTCAATTTTCTTTTAGTAAAACCAGCACAATATTTTTTACAGTGCAGACGCTCAGAGTTCATGTCAAAACCGAAACATGCTTTGGGCTTAAAGGATCACAAAATTAAAAAATAACTGTCTTGAAGTTGAAAATTGTTGTATTTTCATGATTAATAATTGCTGTCACTTCCAAGTACTCAAGTATTCAGGTGCTCGTGCCAATCTCTAGTATTAAGGCAAGATTCAGACAAACTGCTGTATTAAAGCTGATTTGTTTCTATGTTAAAATTCTCTTGTATCTATACAGAGTCAAACTTTAGGTATGGCATTTGTAGCTTGATTTCTCCAAAAAACAACTTTGGTGCTATCAAAACTTGCCATTGTTTGTTGTTGTTACACAGCAACATTGCCTTGATCCACATTGTGGGTTTGGGGAGGGACTTTCTGTTTGCCCAACCAACTGAAGAAAGGGGATGTTTTCTGGAAAAAGCTAGAAAACAGTGACTATTTTTGCAATTCTATTTGGTGATGCTATAGGTGCAGAAATTACACACTTCAGCTTTAATGTGTTTCCACTGTTACATTAGCTGTAGACCACTCAGCCCAAGGGATGTCCTTAACCCTTTATGAAGTGCTCGTGAAACTAAGTTAATATGAAATGTGAAAGTGCTGCACAGCCTTAATTCGCTTTTCAAGGCGCAAGAGCCTCGAGCAGCTAAATCACCTTGTGCTTTTTCATTCGTCTATAATGACTTAATGGTGCCGATGTAATTTTGGGCCTCGTGTTGCTGTCTAGCTCACAATGAGGACCAAAAGAATGCTCATTAGGACCTGTTAGACTGGCTTGCAATTGTCCATACACAATGCTTACAATCCATAACAGTAAACTTCATTGGAAAGGGCAGATGTCTTACTTGGTGGTTCAGATTTTATATTGTCAACTAAACATTGAGTGCTGACGCTAGCAGTGGGCTCATACAATGAGCCAATTGACGGTAGCCACCGTGACTTCTGACCTTCTGACTTCTAACTCAGCAGTGATGCGTAGCTTGACAATAGATGACTACATGTGTAATTCAAAGGCATGGGCTGAGAGAAGAATAGGGACGTGCATAAGTAATAACTCGTTTTGCTTTAACTATTTGGCGAGTAAAACCCAACTTGAATATCCTGTCTTTACCTGCCATATTGAACAATGAAATGTTATGTTTTTATTCATGCATATTGCTCATTTAATCTTTTAAGAAGAGAAACACATGTTGAAGTTATCTTATTTTGTAGCTCTCATAAGGGTGATGCAATAAAGCAAGAAGCCATTAGAGACCGTGTTACAGTGATTTAACTAGTAAGGGGTGATTTGGGCACAACGCGAAGCATGGTCTAGATAGAGTGGCTTATTTACATTTTTTTATAAAATGGCTGCAACAGTAATAAAATGTGTTTTATTGAGAAAAATAACTGGAATAAACTAACCTTACATGCAAACAATGTAGTTCATTTTAAACTGTAGGACAGGGGTACTCAATTGGCGGACTCAGGTCCGGATCCGGACCGAAGGACAATTAAATGCAGAAAGAGCTCTGAAGCTTTGTGCTAGTTATATGACACCTGGCTAAGTGATTATGTAAGCATACGTGTATTCGCCCGCGGATCGAAAATAAATAGCGTTCAGCGTTCTCTAGATCGGGAATAAAGCATGTTCAGCGCTACTCACTTTATTCCCGCACCGCGTGCATTGCCTGCTATAGACATGAGGTGCTGCATAAAGCCTAAATTACTGTACATACGAGTTGCAGGAGCGGTTATTTTAACAACAGTAGCAGAGATACCGCTACAGATACTGACATCTTTTGCTTAAACACACTGCAGAAAACATAAATGTTGTAAAGTGTTCACTTGAAAGTGTTCAAGTGTTCCTTGGTGTTCACCTGGCGGAGAACCTCACCTGGTCCCTCAACACCAGCTCTATCACCAAGAAAGCCCAGCAGCGTCTCTACTTTCTTCGAAGGCTGAGGAAAGCACATCTCCCACCCCCCATCCTCACTACATTCTATAGAGGGACTATTGAGAGCATCCTGAGCAGCTGCATCACTGCCTGGTTTGGGACTTGCACCGCAAAGCCCTGCAGAGGATAGTGAGGACAGCTGAGAAGATCATTGGGGTCTCTCTTCCCTCCATCAAAGACATTTACAAAAAACACTGTATCCGCAAAGCAACCAGCATTGTGGACGACCCCACACACCCCTCACACAAACTCTTTACCCTCCTGCCGTCTGGCAAGAGGTACCGAAGCATTCGGGCCCTCACGGCCAGACTGTGTAACAGCTTCTTCCCCCAAGCCATCAGGCTCCTCAATACTCAGAGACTGGTTTGACACACACACAAACACGTGTCCTGAGTTGCACTTTAATTACTGTCACTTTATAACTGTCTGCTACCTCAATAACTGCTCTGTGCATAGAACACTATCTTATAGTATGTTATGTTTACGTTTTTAGAAACTGTTATCTTTTTGCACTACTGAGTACTGGTCGGCGCTGCACTGTGTCTATTGTCCTGTTCATTGTCAGTAATTTGTTGTACTGTCCCGTACTTTGCACATGTTTGCACGTGCACTTTATATAGGTATATATAGGTATTTTATATAGGTATTTTATTTCGTTGTGTTGTCTCATGTGGTCCTGTGTTGGTCCTTTGTTGTTTTTATGTAGCACCATGGTCCTGGAGGAATGTTGTCTCGTTTTGCTGTGTACTGTACTAACTGTATATGGTTGAAACGACAATAAAAACCACTTGACTTGAAGTGAAACTATCTTTATGTGGCATGATTCAGCCGGTTCAGCTATTCCAGGTTTGTATCAGGACAAGTTAACGTGCCGCCTTAAGACTATAAAGATTTTCCATCTAAATTTAGCTTTAAATTTTATGCATGTTATGCATAAAGCTTGTCATGCAAAGGCATGTTATGAGCCTTTCATAATAAACAGATTTTTGTTCTAATTTTGTGAAAATTAAGCAGAAATGTCATCATGGCAAAGGATAAATTTATCCTTTAATTAATCAAACAGATATTAATGCTTCACTGCTATGTAAATTGTTTGTTTGTTATTAGTAGATTCTCACTTTAACCTTTGCTGGGAAGGAAATGTAGAGACCGGACCTCTTGGAACTTTAATTGAGTACCCCTGCTGTAGGAATTTGTGGTTGCCAAGCAACGTTGCAAATTAAAGGAATATTCCAGGTTAAATACATGCTAAGATCAATCAACAGTATTTGTGGCATTCCTTACAAAAATCAAGAGTTCTGGCAAACCCCTGTGGCTAACTTGCTGCAAACCTGTCACTCATTATTTTCACATGCAAATGAGCTTTGCAGCAAACTCTTCGTTGTTGCCATGGTTTGCCATTAGCGACACATTGTCCATTGTTACCAAAGGTTTGCTGCAGGTTCACCGCTACCAGAGAAGAGCTGCAAACTACTGGCAATAATTTGCAGCAAATGTGACAATAATGAGTGGCAAATTTGCAGCGAGTTTGCCAGAACTCTAGATTTTTGTAAGGGTAATGTTAATTGTCACAATTTATTTTGTCCCTCCTTTTCTTTAAAAAAAGCAAACATCTGGGTTACAGTGAAAGACTTACAATAGAAGTGAATGGGGCTAATTCGTTCACGTTAAATTTGTAAACGCCACAACAAGACGAAAATAATATATGCATTTTAAAATGATTTTAGTGTGATAAAATCACTTACTAACCTTTAATAAATTTTACAATTTTGTTGCCATGACGATGTAACATAATACAAAAGTGTATTTATAAAATTATAGCTTCAGATTTCTCTTTTAAACCCCCCAGAATTTGGCCCCATTCACTTTAATTGTAAGTGCCTCACAGTAACCTTGATTTTTGCTTCTACTTTTTTTTTTTTAAGAAAAGTAAATAATTTTGTTTTAATAAACATTATGCCACAAATGCTGTCGATTGACCTTAGTTTGAACCCGGAGTATTCCTTTAACATTGAATGTGTGTACTCATAAATGTGGGTATTGAGCATGGCTCACACAATCAGAATTTTGATTTGATGAAGCCGTAACTATCAGTTTTATGTTTGTTTTCACATACATAAATATCATAATTGATATTTTTAATACTTAAAATGTAATTTTCAATCAACTATGCTAATTGTTTATGTGTTAAAGTGTGCCACTACAAAATTACTTAAAATGCCCATCCCTAGAGAAGATGTTTTGAAAATCGAGAAAGATGGCAACTTCTGCAGCAGAAGTGGTTTGACTGCCAGAAGAGGAAACCGCAAGGAGTTCTGGCGCATATCCATTCCTGACCGAGCGTCATTCGAGGAGGAGAGAATGAATTTAGTGGATTTCTGAAATTCAAACTAATCTGGTCCTGGATCAATGCCTCGAGACTATGTAACTCAGTGCTTTCTCAAAGGATCTCCAGGGAGTGTCAAAAGGGCTTCCTGCAGATTGTGTATATTCAGCAATATGGGCAACGATTTTCTGCTGGGGTGTCACTGTGTGCATTGAAAGAGAGAGAAATGGAGAAATGTTGAGACAGGCAGAGAGTGGTCTAACAGATGGGTATGTTTATGATGGGATCTAACAAGCATGAAAGACTGCATCTGTGATCGTGTGCTTGTGATTGCTGTCAGTATTTGCTGAAAAGTGTATTTGGAGTTTCTAGAAGTTGCAATGAAATTTATATTTTTATGACTCGTTGAGTCATCAAAATTGTGTAGGCCGTTTTTATTAGCCTGCCTATTTTATGTCAATTTATGTAAATCACAATAAATAGGTATGCACTTTATATCAGTGAACATATTGGCATGGGAAATATTACCCTTTTACAGGAGCAGTAAAATTAGGGCTTATGTTTTCCAGTTCAAACAGTATACTCCATTTTCTATGCCTTTCAAAAGTACTAATCTATCTTTATTACTGTACATTACACTGCAAATAAACAGATTCCTGCTGATGTAGTGTAAAATTCTAGATTGGAGCTTTAGGGGCTTCTGAATCAGTCCACGCTTTTTTCAATTGTATTTTTAAGTGGACATCTTTGAGTGTTGTGTCTCAACACAGTGTCTGATAAAACCAAAGCACTCCTGTGCAAGTTAAAAAGACTATTTAAAAATGCATCTTGAGTCCCTGCATTCTGTTCTATTTGTGCCGCTCCATCTAGCTTTTTTTAGTGCAAGGATGCATTCGGTGTGCCTGTATTTATAGTATCAGCTATAACATTTCTTAATGTCCATAACCTCATCACAACAGTTATTGTCTTCATATTGGTCAAAATGTCTATATGCATCACCAAAGGTTTGCTGCAGGTTCACCGCTTCCAGTGAAGAGCTGCAAACTACTGGCGATAATTTGCAGCAAATGTGACAATAATGAGTGGCAAATTCATCCCTAATGAACAATTAACACCATCAAACACATACATTTCACAAAGTAATGAAATAGTGGACAAGGAAATCTATCCATCCCAGGGGGATTGAACAGCAAGAACAAGATATTTAATGATCATATTATATTCATATGAGTCTAGGTATGAGCAAACCTGTTTTCACCCACTATATTTCATGTCCCAATATCAAAAACACATGGTTCATAAAGGGGAATATGTCACTCACTAGAAGTTGTGTCGATGTAGTGACACTAGGGGTCACTCTTGGGAGTCCCAAATACCTCTGATCTTTGAGAAAAGGCCAATGGGAATTGGCGAGTGGAATTTGCATGCCACTCCCCCGGACATACGGGTATAAAAGGAGCTGGCTCGCAACCACTCTTGGTTCTTGGTTGCGGTCGCTACCTCTCTGCCTCTGACGGCCACAATCGCTGTCTCACCTGCATGGACCGTGCCCACGCTGAGACAGCATTCGACCATGGCAACATTGCGGTCGTGGCTTTCCTTCTTCAGAGGGAAACCACTCCAGCTGCTCCCTGCACATGGTCCTTCTACCTAAGGTTACGAGGCTGCATCGGTTAGCACTGGCGGAGATTTGGGGACCCCAATGGGAGTGGTTCCACTGGGTAAACCCCATGGACCTCCCATTCCCCAGTAAGCTTGTTTGCCCCGGTTGAGTTCTGGGATGGGACAGACGACTCGCCCAACAGTGAGTTTAAAGTCTCATTCGGGGCTTGGATCAGGATAAGCTCTCGATCGCAGCATCGGAGAGCGGGCTGATCCAGTCGGAGATGGAGGACTCAACTGGGCTCCCACCTTTGGGTGTGGTCGCCCAGTCTGAGGAGCTGGCGGCCATGCTTGCCAAGGCCGCGAGTGTCAGGCTGGAGTGGAACCCTCCACCCTGCCCTGAACCCTCGCGGCTTGACGATTGGTTCCTGGGCTAAGAGCGCTGGACACTGTCATGCCCCGCCCCGGTCCCATTCTTCCCGGAGGTGCACGAGGAGCTCACAAAATCACGCAACTTTTACTGACCGGACCTGTTCTCTGAGCTCCTCTGCTCTCACTATCCTCAATGGTGGGGCGATTCCCCAGATGGACAAGGTGTTTGCATCAAGGAACTGATGTTACGAAAGTAACCAAAACATTCTTATTTGATGAAGTCTTCGTGAAATGGGCTTTGCAGGGCTCATGGATCAGTATGAATTTAATCTCTGCTGGACTGGGGAACTCAGAGGCTGAGTATGGAGAATAAAGACAGAGTTGGTGTAAATCTCTCCAGTCTGTCAGTGGGGAGAGATGAAGTCAGTAAATTTTGAGGCCACCAGAGCTCCAGCTCAATCATCACTATTACTATAATTAAGGCTGCACGAATATGACAAGCTCTCGATTCATAAATGAAATAGGTTTATTTCAGTTATAATGTAACTTTTGCTTACATATAAATAAATTATCTCCCTGCTAATGCTGATAATTATACAGGGGACCTTTTAACTAGGTTCATTAAGAAAATATTAATTTATTAAAATTATATTTTATTACTTTTGCATCATTTTGGTCACATTAGGCTTTTTAAAAATGAACAAATAAATGTATTCAATAAAAAAATAAGAAATTATTTTTCATATATTATTTTTGTAACACATTTATTGTTAAATTGCATTTGTACTATTCACAAGTATTTGCATTGATTTGTTGAACATGTGCTAAACCCGGTACCATCTCTTTAACAAAAAACAGCATTTCTGTAAACAGCACCTTTAAATGAGTGCATGTTAACTACAGAGGACTCGAATGGCTTTAACTCATCTGTGCGATGCATGATTTAAATTAAAGGTTTTTTTTATTTCTTCTATTTTTGTGTATTTTTCCTTCTAAAATGTTTTAGATCTTCAAACGAGATATAACATAAACCAAAGGCAACCTGAGCAAGCACAAATACAGTTTTCAAATCTTTACTTTTTTAATGAAGCAAAAAGTTATCAAACACTTATATAACCCATGTGAAAAACTGCCCCATTAAATTTAATAGCTGTTGTGCCACCTTTAGCAGCAATAACTGCAACCAAACGTTTTCGATAACTTTCACAACGCTGAGGTGGAATTCTGGCCCACTCTTCTTTACAGAACTGCTTTAGTTCAGCCACATTGGGGGGTTTTCGAGCATTAACTGCCCATTTAAGGTCCTGCCACAGCATCTCAATCAGATTCAAGTCAAAACTTTGACAAGGCCACTCCAAAACTTAAATTTAGCTTCTTTTGTGCCATTCAGAGGTGGACTTACTCCTATGCTTTGGATCATTGTTTGGCTGCATAATCCAGTTGCACTTGAGCTTCAATATACGGACTAATGACCAGATGTTCGCCTTTAGGATTTTCCGGTATAGAATGGAAATTATTGAACGTCGCCATGGCCCTGAAGCAGGAAAGCATCCCCACACCATCACACTACCACCATCATCAAGGTGTGTTTTGGCAAAATTCAGATAAGCCTTAATGTTCTTCTGGGTAAGCAATGTTTTTGCCTCACCCCTCTTCCATGGATGGCATTTTTGGCCAGTGTCTTTCTGATAGTGGAGTCATGAACAATGACCTTTATTGATGCAAGAGATGCCTGCAGTTCCTTGGACATTGTCCTTGGCTTTTTTGTGACTTCCTGAATGAGTCGTCGCTATGCTCTTGGAGACATTTTGGAAGGTCGGCCACATAAGGGAAGGTTCACTACTGCGCCAAGTGTTGGGCCTCATGTATTCAGATACAAGACAAAGGCAGGCCTAACACAGTCGTAAAGCCTGACTGAGGCCCACAAAATCAAAATTATAAATCTTACTGATAAAAACCACACCAAAATCAAACAAAGGGAGTACAAAACCAACTACAAATCCCAAGAAGCCTTGCTTATTTTGGTTACCATATCTAATCACATCACTGTTTAGTTTGTAGTTGTAAGTCGGAAGTTTATTGACTGCATTGTATTAATTATTAATTGATATTACTGCATCAATAAACTTTGTTATATTTCAAAGAGAAGTGTTTTGCTTTATTTTGCATACACATGTGTCAAAGGCTAGCAGGGGATGCCAGTGCTCGAATTCAAACCTTCATTGTTTCCTTTTGAATTTTGATGATCTACGGACGTAACTTTTCCTAAGAGAACAATCTAATATTGAGACTGTTATACTGTCTGGTTATTAGTCCCTGATTCCACGGTGGTGCCCCATCAACATTAATCCTTATTAAAATTCTATTGATTTTGATAATTGACAATTATCTTTGATGATTGTTGAATTTGAAGGATCAATAAGCTAGTGTTAAGTCTAATCAATGTTCCATTAATTTTAATAATTAATGATTATCTTTGATAATAATTAATTTTCTATTGAATTTGATGATTGTTGATTTAAAGGATTAAAAAAATGAACATTGATTCTAATCAGTGTTCTATTCATTTTAATAATTGATCATTATCTATGATAATGATTAATTATTGCTAATAACCAAACCCGCTCCTAAACTGTGAGCCCTACACAAGTTTTCTTTATTTGAGATAATGTGGTAACTGTGGTTCTTTGTCCCAGAGCCTTTGAAAAAGCTTTGTAACGCTTCCCAAACTGATGTATTTCAATCACCTTTTTCCTCATCATTTCAGGAATTTCTTTCAAACATGGCATAGTGTGCTGCTAGGTGAGACCTTTAAGCCAACTTCATGCTGCTGAAAAATTACTATTTAGGTGTTCATTTGATTGCACAGGGCAGGCAGTAATCAGGCCTGGGTGTGTCTAATCAAGCAGAACCCAATTATGAATGCAGTTTCATAGATTTGGGGGTTTTAGTAACTAAGGGGGCAAAAAAAATGTCACACAGGCCCACTTTTTTGCTTCAGTAAATAACATTATCATTTAAAAAATTTATTGTGTGTTAACTCAGATTGACTTTATTTTATGTTAGATTTAGTTAGAATTTTTTACACAATTTAGTACTATAGAAGTTTAATTCAGTAAAGAAATTCAATGCAAAATATCCTATTGTTTATCAAGTGTTTTTGTCTTTTTACCATTTAAAATGATCTAAAAATCCTTAAAACAAGATCCATTTACTTGAGAAGCAACATATAAGATATTTAGACTTGCTTTAAGAGAATGTATCTTAAATATAAGTGTATTTTGTATGTACAGTAAGTGTATTTTTTCACTTGGTTATACTTCTCAAGTGCAGTAAAAACAGAATATACTAATATTCAGGATCTATTCTCTAAAAGCAAGTCTAAATGTCTTATATGCTGCTTCTCAGGTGAATGCTTCTTTTATAAAAGGATTTTTAGATATTTTAAAATATTTGTATTTTTAATATTATATTTAACATTCAATGCTGTTCGCAGCATGTTCGCTGTCCTTTTCTGCATATCGCTGTGCCGTTTTGTGGTCCCTTCTGCATAACGCGCCGGCTCATTGTTGCTCATACCGGCCCGCTCGGTTCTCCCGATGGCCATCACGCCCCTGATCAGCCCAAAAGGGCGTCGGCCCACTGGGAAACTGCCCGGTATGACAGATTACCAGTCCAGCCCTGGTCAAAATTATGTATCTGTAGTAGGGCTGGGAAAACGCAAAATATGCGCGTCGATTCGTCAGACCCAAAACAATGATGGCGGCGCCAGAGAGCAGTAGCAACACGAGTGGCTCCTCAGACTATCAGAAGTGCAAGGCGGCATGCACTCGTTCCTCTAAAGTATGGGAATTCTTTAATTTAAAAGGAAACAATTCCGTGATATGTCGTCTTTGCAAAATAGAGATGGCCTTCCATTCTAGCACCACGGCAATGCACCAGCATCTGAAGAGGCGCCACCCTGGAGCAGCTGCATGTTGAAATGCTCACATTCCTCCACTCCAATATATGACTGTATTTTGACTTGAATGACACACACTCACTCACACACACACTATTCTTAAGGTGAAAGGAAAGTGTCAGAGTGTAAGTTGTTATTTGCATGTGAATGAAGATGCTTTTTTTCAGTAAGCTAGGCCTATGTTCAACATAAATGTTGAATTCTGAATGTTTATTTTCATTATTTATTTTTTGTTGGAAAAGCACTTTCTGTATTAGCTTAAAGCCCCCAAGTTTACAATAGTTACTGTATTCTTTCAATAGCTCTAAGAAAGGGTGGCTGGGTGACCTTTTAATTTTTTTTTATTGAATGCTAGACATCAGAATGCATTATTTTGCTCTTGTACACTTTTATTTGAATTTTATTTTTTGAATCTTGAGTTTAATAAAAAGGTGAGTGGCAGAGTGTATTACTATATGTTGTTATTTTTATGTGAATGAAGAATTAAAAGATGCACTTTTTTCAGTAAGCTAGGCCTATGTGTTTTCAAGGCTTCAAGGTTTTGTTGAATGCTACCTCTGACCAAGAATGCATTACTTTGCACTTGTATAGTCTTTTATTTTGGAATTTTAAGAGCAATAAACATATATTGCAATGTTAAGGAATTCATGTTTTTTTCATGCAGATATGTAAATCAACATGTATAAATTGCGATTAGTCAATTAATAGGGAGATAATCGAACTGGAAAAATTAATCGTTAGATTAATCGATGCATCAAAAAAATAATCGCTAGATTAATCGTTTAAAAAATAATCGTTTATCCCAGCCCTAATCTGTAGTCAAAATGATGATTCATATGATTGAAAAAAGTCACCCTTTCAACATTTCAGGACAAATTAAAAAAAAACAGATTCTGATTATCTTCACAAGACTGAAAAATATCGAGATCGTTTTTTAGCTATATCAGCCAGTCCTAACGCTTATCAGTATGTACAGCATAAGAAAGGGTGAGAGAGAATAGAAAGGGAGAGGGAGAGTGAGAGTGAGAGAGATCCACAATGAGAGAATAAAGCGTCCTAGAATCACAAAAGATCTATTTTACTTAGAGGACGTTTTGCATCCTGAGATTATTGCACCTGGCAGGAAATGGCAAATCAAATAAATGATTCAGACAAGAGCACACCCCATTTGTTTAAAGAAACGGTACAAAGAAAATGCCACCGGGCCACATGGATTATACAAGGAAACACTGCAGCTTTAGAGCACAGATCTACAAAACAGGTCATTACATTAAGACAAAGAGCCAGTATGAGAACTAGCTGAGTATCAGATTTTTCCAAGTAACAAGAAAAAATATATAGGAGTAGGCCTATTGAAAATGTACAGCTGGTTAAACAAAAATTCTGAAAATACAATTCAATAGTGAAGGCCAAACAATGACTGCTTAGGCTCTTTGTGAATAGTACCTGCAGAATTTTTAATGTAACTTCAACTTTAGAGTTAAATCTTAAGATTTTGACTTATGTGCATACGAAGCACTGGAGGATTAAATTAATCTACTTTGCTATAATTTTCTTTTTATAGCTATTAATACTGTATATGCTTTGGCTAAAATTAAAGGTAAGTTTCTAAGTAAGTCAAAAAAGTGCAAACGCAGTGCACTTCTACATTCCTCACATTCTTTGAACAGTGAACAATGGAAGTCTCCAAACATCTTAAGCATAGGCTACCTAAAGAATTCTTTATTTCTTTTTGGGGGGAAAATTACTTCTCTTGATCCTAAATCATTGACTGTTTCCATCGAGCATGACTGGTTTCCGACCTCAATGACCTTAATTAGCACTCCATTGAGGTCGGCAATCTTGCCACAAAAAATGTTTCCCATTCAATTATGTCCTTGACTGTTGTGCCCTCTCTTAGAGTGCCTCTTTTCAGGGTCTAAGAGCGATTGTTGAGTGACTTCTGTAATGTCGAAAAAAAGCCAGAAAAAGCAAGCTGGACAGAATGGCAGAAGGTACTCTATGGCAATATCCCCCACCCGCAGAGTGCCAAACCACCATTATAGGTCACAGATTGCTCCTCTAAACCCCCTATAACGAGGGTCATCTTTATCTCAAACAAAGTTGTTGCCATGAGGTTTATCAACATCGCCTTTATGATTTGCAAAGAAGATCCACAACAGGTGGAGCATAACTCAAAAGACATTGCTCTTTGGTCTCAATTATTGTTTACTATTATATATATATATTCACCACCTGAGATACATAACTCCCTGCAATCTTCTGATACTTGGTGCTGATGAACAGACACTAAACAAAAATTTAAGGCAAAAGGTTCCCTCAAAACAAAAATGAAAGAACTGCAGTCTCCGGTATTACAACGGATGTGGAGAACAAATTACAGAGCACGCTGTTGGGCTGAATTAAAAAAAGCGGCACCTGGTAGGCTGGATTTAATGTGGCTTTTAAAGAAACAGCACTGTCAGTATAAGATCAGGCTGAGAAGTGTCTTTACAAACCAGCAGTCCTTTCTTTAGCTAAACTCAACTAAAGGGCAAGCCAAGGATTCCAATTGTCCTCCTGTTCTGAAGTCTGTGATGAACTGTTTCAATGTAATTTTCCCATCTAAACACCAGAAACTTCTCCCATCCTTACAGAGCCAAAATTTCCATCAGGGCCCCTTGAAACTGAAACTGTTTTTTGAAAGCATAGATAAATCCCTGAGGAATGGAGCAGTCTTCCAGAAACAACAAAAGGAACGCCAGTGCCGGTTAGCTCTGTTGTTGTACACTTGTTTCCCATCAGATGTTGACTCAGAGCAGCTCTGTCGTTTGAAGAGGAGGAGGAAAGTGCCCTCTGGCAGTCCCCTTTCCTAAACCCCCTCCCTACCTCGCACCTCTCAAGTCCAGTGCAGTTGACAGGCGAATCGAAAGCAAACATTTCTCGACATGAGACGGAATGCTTGTGATGCTGGGAACAAACACTCTCAGTTGCTACTTTCAAAACCCTCTCAGACACACTTCTTCATTATTTTGGTGCTGTCAACCACATCAACACTATAAAGGAAAATAAAAGGTCCCCAGAGCTTCCGCTGCAGATGAGCGTTTAAAAAAAGCAATACCAGGCAATTTCCTTAATTACAAAGGAATTAAAATCCTGGCCACTTGGGTCCTTGAGACCGCCCTTTTTTACAGGTTCTCTGCGATCAGCCGAGTTCAAGGAATGTGGCTGTCAGGTTAATTCTGATTAATGATTCTGTTTGGTGTGTAAAATCAGTATAGCCTGGGACATCTGACCCCTCCTCCCATTGGCCCTTCTGCCTACACCTGGGCACCAGGGCAGTCTTGCTGATGTTCAGACATGCCTCTAGAAACTCGCTAATACTTCACTGTATGCATCTCACCCATTCATAGCTCCATTTAACTTAATCCTAACAAGCCATCCTCTGTGCTCTGAATGTATATTATTAACTTTTCAAGATAACAAATTGGCTTTTATCCCTCAAGCCTCTTTGCATGTGATATTATTAGTGTTGACCACAATGAAGTAACTTATTTACCAATATAAATCGGCACTGAGAAAGACTGGTCAAGTACCTTGTATCCTATGGAGTTAAATGCCTTAAAGGAAAAGTTCACCCAAAAATGATAATTCTCTCATCATTTAGGCTACTCACACTCAAATTTTGCTGATGATTAGTTGTCAAACAAATAATAGCGATTATGACAATAAATTGTGTTTTAGGTCAATGAGGATTCAGCCTGATCTCACAGTGAAATCAGAAAGAGTAGACAGAATTTTCTTTTGACAAAATCGGTATGCATTGATCGAAATTGCGAAACACTGCCCCCAGTGGCCAAAGCAGTAAGTGTTGTAGGGCATATGAGCCCATGTGAGCTCCATTTATGTCCAGGAGAGGTCGCCATAAGCAAGTTGTTTTCAGCTTTACACAACGTTATTCAATGAAGAGAAAAGAATATTTTTATAGATTCTATTCCCAAACCCAAACCTTACCTAAACCATTAGTGAAGTAAAAAGTAATGTTAGAGGGAAAAGTGAAACCTCCGAATCATGCTCGTCATTGATTATCCAAGCGTGGTTACTGTCTGGCTTTGAACCCTAGTCTCCCATGCAGCTGATGCAACGTGCTGCCAATCACAGCAGGTGGAAATGTAAATACATTGAAACCACTCCAAACATGTCTGATAAGAATCCTGCATGTCAGCGCGTCGGCGTACAGTCGCCAATCCTAGCATACCAAAACTATTGGAAACATCATGCCGACTTCACCTGTGATCATATTGGAAGATTAATAGTCTCTTTTAGGGCTTTCACAATTAATTTTCACATTGACATATTTCTTAAGGTGCATATGTGCTTTATAAACCATAAGAAGTCATTTTTACATTTTGCACTTCAAATATATTAAACAAATATTAAAATAAATGACCTGAAAAATGTTCAGGCCTACTTGTATGACTTACTTTCTTCTGTGAAACACAAACAAACGGATTTGTAGGATTTGTTTTTGACCATACCATTTCAGTCAATGGGGTCAAAATATCGCACCAGAGGACATGGATTAAACTACTCGAGTCGCATGAATTACTTTTATGATGCCTTGATGTCCTTTTTTGGAGCTTGACCATTTTGAACCCCATTGATTTCTATTGTATGGACAAAAGCATATCCTACATCCTTCCAATTATCTTTATTTGTGTTTGCAGAAGAAAGAAAGTCATAAGAGTTTGGGACCGCAAGAGGGTGAGTAAATGATGAGAGAATTGTAATTTTTGGGTGAGCTACACCTTTAAGTCTTTCTGTTCAAAACACAAACAGTAGCTTTTCATGTTCTGGGCTTGCTCAGCTACTGCAGTGCAGTATACGCATCTCTGAAAATGGATATCACCTTGATGCACATGTCATGCTCAGTACTACAAGAAAAAGTTGCAGTGTAAGCTATCTAAACTGAACAGCTGACAATCCAATACACCTGAGGAAAAAGATTAGGCACTGGGGAAGATAGGCCTGGTAGAAAAATCTTGAACAAAACAATTATTTTCCAAAAATGATTGATAGCTTATATATTATATTACATATATGTTATATATTACATGTAGGCCTACGTGCACAATATTTACCCCTTACTCCTAATCACAGACAAATTTTGAGTAAAAATAGCATAAAATTGGCATAATCTGTATAATGGGATTATATCGGCCATTTGAAGACCCAAATCGGACCCATTTTCACCTTAGCCCACAGTATATACTGTATACAGTATTATATGACTTCATTTCAACTAATGCATGATGATTTCCAGATGCATGATGCTAATACTGTAGAATACAACAGAGCTGCAAAAACCGACAGAGCATTGCATGTCAATTCTCCAGAGACAGTCGTCTGCGAATGCGCCCCATTCTGTTTTAGCCTTTGTATAATCATCGTCATTGCTTTAATTATTTCCCTAATTCAAACTGTTAATCGTAATGATGTGCTTCATTCTTATTATGAAAGACATTTGCTTGTGTCAGTTCCAGCATGGTGACACAGTTTGAATTGTGATTATGACAGCATTTCTGGTTATGAACATGGGAACAACTAATAAAATAAAATATCCTTGAAAGGTGAAATAAATGTGAGGTCAGTTATGCAATATTTATGCTAGTGAGAATTTAATATATATATATATACAGTGGGTACGGAAAGTATTCAGACCCCCTTAAATTTTTCACTCTTTGTTATATTGCAGCCATTTGCTAAAATCATTTAAGTTCATTTTTTTCGTCATTATTGTACACACAGCACCCCATATTGACAAAAAAACACAGAATTGTTGACATTTTTGCACATTTATTAAAAAAGAAAAACTGAAATATCACATGGTCCTAAGTATTCAGACCCTTTGTTCAGTATTTAGTAGAAGCACCCTTTTGATCTAATACAGCCATGAGTCTTTTTGGGAAAGATGCAACAAGTTTTTCACATCTGGATTTGGGTATCTCTGCCATTCTCCTTGCAGATCCTCTCCAGTTCTGTCAGGTTGGATGGTAAACGTTGGTGGACAGCCATTTTCAGGTCTCTCCAGAGATGCTCAATTGGGTTTAAGTCAGGGCTCTGGCTGGGCCATTCAAGAACAGTCACGGAGTTGTTGTGAAGCCACTCTATTTTAGCGGTGTGCTTAGGGTCATTGTCTTGTTGGAAGGTGAACCTTCGGCCCAGTCTGAGGTCCAGAGCACTCCGGAGAAGGTTTTCGTCCAGGATATCCCTGTACTTGGCCGCATTCATCTTTCCCTCGATTCCAACCAGTCGTCCTGTCCCTGCAGCTGAAAAACACCCCCACAGCATGATGCTGCCACCACCATGCTTCACTGTTGAGACCATATTGGACAGGTGATGAGCAGTGCCTGGTTTTCTCCACACATACCGCTTAGAATTAAGGCCAAAAAGTTCTATCTTGGTCTCATCAGACCAGAGAATCTTATTTATCACCATCTTGGAGTCCTTCAGGTGTTTTTTAGCAAACTCCATGCAGGCTTTCATGTGTCTTGTACTGAGGAGAGGCTTCCGTCGGGCCACTCTGCCATAAAGCCCCGACTGGTGGATGGCTGCAGTGATGGTTGACTTACTACAACTTTCTCCCATCTCCCGACTGCATCTCTGGAGCTCAGCCACAGTTATCTTTGGGTTCTTTACCTCTCTCACCAAGGCTCTTCTCCCCCGATAGCTCAGTTTGGCCAGACGGCCAGCTCTAGGAAGGGTTCTGGTCGTCCCAAACGTCTTCCATTTAAGGATTATGGAGGCCACTGTGCTCTTAATTTTTTGTAACCTTGGCCAGATCTGTGCCTTGCCACAATTCTGTCTCTGAGCTCTTCAGGCAGTTCCTTTGACCTCATGATTCTCATTTGCTCTGACATGCACTGTGAGCTGTAAGGTCTTATATAGACAGGTGTGTGGCTTTCATAATCAAGTCCAATCAGTATAATCAAACACAGCTGGACTCAATTGAAGGTGTAGAACCATCTCAAGGATGATCAGAAGAAATGGACAGCACCTGAGTTAAATATATGAGTGTCACAGCAAAGGGTCTGAATACTTAGGACCATGTGATTTTTCAGTTATTCATTTTTAATAAATGTGCAAAAATGTCAACAATTCTGTGTTTTTCTGTCAATATGGGGTGCTGTGTGTACAATAATGAGGAAAAAAATGAACTTAAATGATTTTAGCAAATGGCTGCAATATAACAAAGAGTGAAAAATTTAAGGGGGTCTGAATACTTTCCGTACCCACTGTATATATATATATATATATATATATATATAATCTAAGTCTTTATTAACTGGACTGCTGATTCAAATGTAAACTTACCAGTAAATTAATAACTTTTAAATAGCATAGTGTTTTTTTTCCATTAACCATGTAGATATTTTGAAAATGAAATCATCAGTGCTTATAATAAAAGTTCATCCATTTATAGCTGATGCATAGATCATGATGGGAGTGCATGCAACCCAACAGGGAGGGTGAGAAGAGCTGAAAATGATGTAGGGGCATGGTAACAATGCCTGTATTCATTTCACATCAGGTCACTCATCACTGCCTTCTGTCAACCGGTCCATAGGAAAAACAAAGAGCAAAACAGTGACGGAAACAGCAGTCGAACACAATAAGAGTGGATTACACTGTGTAAGTCCAGCAAGAAACAACAAAACCAGGATTAGACTGAACAGCTGAAGAACAGAGGGAATGCACAGACCGCAGCAGTAGTCACACAACCCTACAGCTACATGACAGCTTGCTAAATGGAAGCCATTTAGTTAACTGGAAAATCAATAACTTCCTCAAACGGATCATGATTGTTTGTCAAGTTTCTTGGGCAAATCATGCGATGTGTTTCCTCCAGCCTGGCGGCTCGGAGGGAGTGGTCCATTATAGAGAAACACACACTGCACCCTTTAGTTTACTGTGCCTGTTCTGTCTTCAAACAGCCCATTGATAGTGTGGAGGAGGAAGCAGTACATGATCTGTGTGTGCGGAGGGGGGTGGAGGGGTGTGGGGGAGTAATTTGTGATGTGTATAACAGCAGAAAAAATTTAAACCACCCAGTTGAAAAAGAAAGAAAAAAAATACTAAAACCAAGCTAGGGTTCTGGGCAGTTTTAAACTGTTCAGACTGAGAGATCAAATGGCCTCCCAAGGTGAGGAAGAAAACCTGCATTCTGTCTGTTAGACCAGCATTAATTGGTTTTGGCTGTTTTTTCAGGAGGGCAACCTTCGCTGGTTTGCTGGTTTTTGATATTCTTCCAGGCTAGAGACCAGATTGACCAGCATGGCCAAGCTGGGAGACCATTTTAAACCAGCTAAATCCAGACTGGTTTGATATTTATATACCAGAAGGAAATACCACAAATATTATCCTTAATATCATCAATGGAAAACCTGCTGTAGGCTAAATCCTCAATATAAATAACATGATGGAGACTCATTTTAATGTGCACAATTTGCATTTGTAAATTCCAAGATTTTAGAGCTTCTAATATAGAAACCAGACCAGTCATAGATGATAGAAAGCAATATCGTGCTCTCAGAGCTCGAGATCCCTCACACAAGACCTTAAATGACAGATTTGTTATAAACTAATGAACTCATAATCAAGCTGTAATAAATCATTTACAAGTATAACAACTTAACCCGATATATGCGAGCACAGTTTAGCCAGCAAAGAACTGCGCAACCAGGTGAATATAAAGGGGTTCCGTTTCAGTCACTGTTCTCCACCCCCTCCGCATTTATTCTACTGACAGAAGATGCCCAATTAATAAGCGCACATATTAGCCAGAAAACGTATAACTTCTAGTGTGATGATGCATTTGTCATTGTAGTTTTACAGGTATCAGGGATACAGGCACAACCCATATTCAAATTGAAAGATTTGAATTGCAATATGAAAAGTGAATGCACTGATCAATAAAAACGCAAATTCATAAATCACTGTGTTCAAGCAATCGCCTCGTGCACCCACAAACAATAATTCTTAACTTTAACCACTGACATATAACTTCGAATATGAGACAAAAAAAAAAAAAAACTTCTGTTTACTTAAAAAAAAATAAAAAATAAAAAAAATAAAAAATAAAAATGTAAACGTGGTTTCAAGTACGATTGAAAACCCCACAATTTCTGAATGCATACTGCGTTGATCAAGTCGGTCTTGAAAAAATGGAGGCAATTATTTCAAACAGGCACCTCACATCATCATCATCATCATCATATCCAGTGCCAATATAAAAAATATTACAGCCCAAAACACACTGTAAGCTTCTGGTGGCATCTTTTTTTCCATTATTAGACAAGTTATACAGTTTCAAAATACAACTGAGCCTCTTTAGCCGTGATGAAAACTAGCTTAAATGCTTGTTTACACAATATTAAATGTTTCTCATATCCTCAGAACACACGCAAGTTTGAAAGTGCGCAGCCTCAACTTCAAACAAACTGAACTTTCTTTACCTGTTGGTCCCTCAACGCTATCGGCGTGAATCTGAACAGCCAGAATCAAGAGAAATGCGCAGGTATTCATTTTATGCTCTTAGTCCAGTTGGAAAAACAAGTCGCAATCATTTCAATGGCTCCAGTAGTTTGGATGGTGAAGTTGTGAGTGAACCGTCTCCCTGTCATCGATTCCCGAAATCCAGCAGAAGAGCAGTTCAGAGTCGTGTGAAGTGATACGGGAGGCAGAAGGACGATCTGTTCAAACAGACGTCAGGATAAACAGTTCGAACCGATGTTTCTTTCTCACCGAGCGCACTTTCTGGTGCACGAGTATGCGTAGTGGAGCCTACTTGAAAGTATGCGAACGACGCCCCCATGCGGTGCTTTTAAGAAGTTCACAGAGCAAATTTAATTCCAACGTGCACCTTTAAAAATCCTGGCGTTCTCATGGTCATGTTACAGTTGAAGAAGGACTGCCACCTTCTACAACTTAACTTTAATAAGAAATATTCAAAATAATAAATTTCTTCAATATGGATATTTACTGATATGATTTATAATGGTTAATAAAATGAGGCAGGGTATGCCTACTCTGCCACACACTGTGTAGGCTATAATTCCGTAGAAGCATTAGAATAGAATAGAATAGAATTGAATAGAAACGTATATTGCAACACCGCATGGCCATTGAAAATTGCTGTAAGTGTAGCAGTGTTACATACACAGGCATATGATCAAATGCATATTAATATGTGTAAGACAATACAATATGCATTGCAATGTAAGATAAAACAATATACAATACAGTATACAGTATGATCATTATACAATGGATTTCAAGATACAATGCCAATGTAATTGTTATGCAGTGCAGGCAGATTATAGATAGGTGAGAGAGGGCATGTGAAGCCTGAGTAAAGACTGATATGCTGGAGTAGTACTGTAATAAAATCTAGTAAACATTGACTTTGCCACTGACCAAAGTCCAAGTTTGTTTACCACATGTATGGGACTGATACACACTTTTGATAAAATGCTTTAGAAATTACTCTTTCTTTTCCAAGCAATTTCAAGCCTTTAAGCTGACTTTCATGCCATGTGTTTCCAGTTCCTAGAACAATAGTCATTACCAGGCCAGCAACCTCTGGATCGCAAGATACTGAGCATCTTCTTATCTACTCAGTCCTACAGGTTGGATGGATTTGTGTTAATCTGTTTAGGCTCAACAAAGGATGGACTACATAATGAGCCATGAATAGAAGCAACAGGGCCAAGCTGGAGCTCAGATGCTCACGGTCATGCCATGTCCCACAGCCAGCAAGGATGGCAGGCGCTGATAACCACATGTTAATCCATTCACATTTCTCATACCAATATAATTTCACACAGCAGCGAACACTTCAACCCTTTTTCCTCTCTCACAATCAGGTTACTTATTACATATTCACAGTGGAGGATTCCAACAGCAGAAAAGCAATAGGATAGTCTATTATTAAAGGATAAAGATCACCAAAAGAAATACATTCTCAGGTATTCATATTAATATTCATGTAAAATATTCAAAAATACTGATTGAAATCTTTTTCCACAGCCTGAGAAATCCAGTCGATTTTCCTACATTAATTGTGCCCTAAATTTGGCTATTATCCCTAGGAATAGTCACTAAATATGCTGATCCTGCAGGCAGCTGTAACCAAATAGACCTATGTGATCTCAACAGAACAACACAGAGTAGAGAGGCACAAATGACTGCATGACCTTGCTCAGTCATTGCTTTGGTGGGGGGGCACTGTGCAGCGGTTTATCATTTGTTTAGGTGTCCCATGTGAGCATGAGGTCTGGGCCTGTATAGTATTACGAAGGGTGAGACAGCCAGGTGTGCTCTCCTCCTCAAAATTATATTTGAGTGCTGTTATGGGAGTCCCCAGTACAGCCACAAACCTGTTTTTGCAGTAAATGACAAAAGAGTGATGGACTGTGTCAAGTTTTATTCAATTCCAGTGGAATGTGAGAGGATTATGAAGAGCTGCTCGCACCTAAAACTAGATTGCAAGCGTGTCTGTGCAGTGTATAGGGAAAATTGTACTAAGAATAAACACAAGGTGTAAATTCCACAGAGAAACTTCAGTCAAGGACTGGAAACTGTTTACATTAATAGACACTCCTATTGACATGATTACAAAAAATAATTTGATTTATTGAGAAAGTCTTTTTCTATTATAAAATAAAAACATCTGAAGGTTGTGAACAGAATAAGAAGAGCTGAATTATCTCAATTTGAACCATTCACATTTCAATGGATTGTAATCTGTCTGGGAAACAGATATGTGTGTTCTTTTAGGCTGTCAGATCATCTTAGCTGAGCTGACTTTAATGTTTCATTGCCATCTGGTGGTAAAAATTCAGAATGCAAATAGGATCTAACCATGGATGTGGCTCATTGTCAGTCAGCATCCAGGCCATACAGGGGTAGGAGCCAGGGGGTGGCCAGGGGTGGCCAGGCTCAAAGCCACACCTCTCCATCCCAGCATCCTGTATCCAGTCCTATCTGTTTTTTTATCCATGTGCCAATCCATGATGAATACAGTATAATAATCTAAAAATATGTATGGTCATCAATTCTATAGGTAATCACCTCATTTTTCACTTGTGTCACAATGAGATTTTAAAGGAATATTCTGGCTTCAATACAAAGTAAGTTCAATCGACAGCATTTGTGGCATAATGTTGATTACCACAAAAAATAATTTCAACTTGTCCCTTTTCTTTATAAACCCAAAATGGATGTTACAGTGAGGCAATTATTGGGACTGATAAACACCCCCGCATACCCTCTGTGACAAAAAAGAGGGTTCCTGGAACACATATTAAGCTGCTGCCCTAAAGCCCTGGGAGAGGGGCGTTATCGGTGGTGCCACGATCAGGTGCTACGGGTCATTGCAGAAGCCATCAGCACAGGGATCTCCCTCAGCAGGCACCAGCAGCCAGCACAGCGCTCAATTTCATTTATCAAGGCTGGAGAGAAACCACCACAGAGCAGGAACCCAGCAGGGGGACATCTGGCAACAGCTCGGGACTGGCATCTAAAGGTTGACCTGGGATGGCAGCTCAAAATCCCAGATACCATCACCACGACTACACTTAGGCCTGACATGGTCCTCCTTTCAGAATCAACAAGGCAGGTGGTCCTACTGGAATTGACTCTGCCCTAGGAAGACCGAATGGAAGAGGCGTTTGAACGGAACAGGTCCAAGTACGAGGAATTGGCTGGTGAATGCCGTAGCAGGGGAAGGAAGACCCGCTGCCTCCCCATTGAGGTTGGCTGCCGAGGGTTTACCGGCCAGTCGCTCTTGGGAATAAGGGGACTGCACAACAAGAAAGCCATCAGGAACATCACGGATGCTGCTGAGAAGGCATCTAGATGGCTGTGGATCAAAAGGGGTGATCCGTGGATCACACATGCTACCTAGTCACAAGTCGGGGACTAATCACCCCTGGCTGGGTCGCCTGGGCGAGGGTGTATGATGTTGAAAGACCCGAAACACCCGATGACTCCAGGTTACATCACTGATGATTTACATTTACATTTATGCATTTGGCAGACGCTTTTATCCAAAGCGACTTACAGAGCCCTTATTACAGGGACAATTCCCCCAGAGCAACCTGGAGTTAAGTGCCTTGCTCAAGGACACAATGGTGGTGGCTGTGGGGCTCGAACCAGCGACCTTCTGATTAACAGTTTACCAGTTATGTGGTTTAGACCACTACACCACCACCAATCAAATTAAATCAGGAGGGTTTAAAGGCAGAAATGTGAAGCTTCTCATTTTATAAAAGCGCTTACATTAATTATTCTGTTAAAACTTTGTGCTGTTGTTTAAATAGTCATTTTTACAGTCATTTAGGCTTTGTTTACAATACAACGTCATGGCAACGAAGTTGAGAAATTGGTTATAACTTTACACAGAAAAGGTTTATAAATGATTTTATCGTACTGAAATTATGTTTACACGTATATTGTTTATGTCTTGTGTCTATACTTTTGAAACAGCGAGTATTTTAACGTTTACAAATTGGCCCCCATTAACTTCCATTGTAAATTACTCACTTTAATTCAGACTCTTGCTTTTTTGAATGTAATGGAGGGATGAATCAAAATAAATTTTTGTGGTAATCAATATTATGCCACAAATGCTATCGATTTAGTTTAACTTGTATTGAACCCGGAATATTCCTTTAAGGTATGTCGTGAACATTGTTTGGATGCATTGTAGTTGAAATCTGACAACTCTTATAGAAATAAAAAAAATTTAAATTAAAAATACAATTTCTGCTCAAATATAAAATTAAAGTCAAACACAGGGCTTTTATGCTTAAAAATCAGAGTGCAATATAGAAACAATCATACAGGCTACTGTTTATTAATTGGAATGAAACAGTGATAATTCTCTGCATACAATCTCTGTATAAAGAACAGCCATGTCCCTAAATGTTTGTTGAGAGTTTTACATTCTGTCTCTCATGGGAAATGAAAATCTGCATATACTGTACATTTATATCTAGTCATTTAGCAGATGCTTTTATCCAAATCAACCAAAAAATGTATCCAAATAATTTATCCAAATGCAGTCAAATGAATAGAGTGCTCTCCCAGCAAAGTATTCAAAGTACATGACTTCTCAGGACGCTGCATATCTAATACTGGCCGGGACTGGCAGCTAAAGGTTGACCTGGGAAGGCAGCTCAAATTCCAAGAAACCATCGCCACGACTACACTTAGGCCTGACATGGTCCTAAAGCAACCAAAAAAATGTATCCAAATAATTTATCCAAATGCAGTCAAAGGAATTGTGCTCTCCCAGCAAAGTATTCAAAGTACATGATTTCTCAGGACACTACATGTCTAATACTTCATGAAATGAAAAGTCAACTACTTTTCACTTGTCTCATTTTCTCTCTCTTTCTTTCTCCAAGCACTGATATAGTCCATAGCACTCTGTTATTTGCCCTGTTTTTTTAAGACTTGTCCCTGACAATACTAACATCACACATTCCTGTATTTTCCTCTTTTTCCTCTTCCCTTCCTACTTTTCCTGCATTTTAGCTTTTACCCAGATTCCTGCTTGATGTTCCCAGGCTTAACTTCCTCTTGCTGAAGCAGATGAGCCACTATAAATGGGCTCTCTTTACCAAAACCTGGGAAGAGGCTTCTGGTAAGGTGAGGAGCAACAGTCTCTACTTTGTCTCCAGAGGTTGTACAGTTGGCGTGATTAGGGAGGAGGTGGGAGCCAGTGGGAAGCTGAGCCATGGAGGCCACAGGAAGACCAACGATGGAAAGAAGCTGATTGGCTTGGGTCAGTGTGATGGGATAGAGCACAGAGAACTCGGATGGGGAAGTGGTCAGCATGCTGGTGAAGGCATGCTACTGCAGCCTGGGCTGTTTGGCTGGCATGTGCTTAGAAGATGGTTTGACAGGGTGGAAGATCATTTTCCTTCACTTGTCTAACTTGTCAGTGAGAACTTACAGGAAGTGAAATAGATCAAGGGTCACACAAACTTTGGACTTTAGGAATAATCAATGCCTAGTACATTAACTGAACATTTCATTAACAGTAAACCAAGGATTAAACATCCCCTTAGGATAGGGCTTTTACTTTGCTTCTTGTCTGCATAATGTTCTCCAGTTTGGATAATGGCCTCTATCTCACTGTTAAGCTCGGCATGAATTTGCTGCAGGATTCACATCAATTCTGCTGATCTGAAGGCGCAAAACCTGCCCAACAGTCCGAATATCTGAGTCAGTGTGTTCAGAACCGTCGCATCTATTATAAAATCACACAAAACACAAGGCCATGTACAGTAGTTAACACGTTCATTCCAACACATGACAGCTGCAGCAAATTACTGCATCAAATAAGTACAATTAGTGAGCCTTAAAGGTGAAGTGTGTAATTTCTACTGAACTAGCGGCATCAGAAGGAATGACAAAAATAACGACTGTTTTCAAACAAATTTCCGAAACACTCTACCAATTTGCCATTGATTGGTCAACAGATCGCCCTGTCCCAACACACTAGGGTCACACTAGGCTTTGAGCATGCTAAGCTATTTCGGCATTGCAATGGACCAGTATATGATATAACGTGCAAGGGCTTCTGGTTTCAATAAATAATACATTAAAAATAACAAATATATTCAAAATGTTGGAATGTACTGTCTACTCACTTTACAGCAAAAAAAAAAACAAAAAAACAAAAACAAAATACACCTAGCTTTGAAATATGTATCCTTTAATCTTCTATTGGTCTTCTCATCATCCAGATGATGTCTATGGAGAGTCCTCCACAGAGTGGTGTGAAATTTCTTCTCATTATTTTCCAGTCTGCCATGTTCGGATGCATTTTAATGGGAGTGAATGAAGAGCAAAATGTAGTGTGAATGTCCCTTAACGTCATTTGTTAAACCGATGTTGCTGTGTAGGGCTGATTTGATGGCCTCACAGAGCCAGAGTGTTTAACATTTTCAGAGGGAAAAGACTGGCTTACTTATAGTTATCTCTGCTTATTACACAGCTCTCTGGAATTCTCGATTCTGATTGCTCATTGATGCCATCTAGTGGTCTGATATCTCAGAAGTTGCATTATAGTTGTGGGTGATATTTAAGTCTTTACTATATAAATTTACTATAAATGTCCACATTCACTTCCACATTCTTCTTTTGTTTTTGGCAATTCTCATTCTTCGTGCATATCGCCACCTACTGGGCAGGTACATTTACATTTATGCATTTGGCAGATGCTTTTATCCAAAGCGACTTACAGAGCACTTATTACAGGGACAATCCCCCCAGAGCAACCTGGAGTTAAATGCCTTGCTCAAGGACACATTGGTGGTGGCTATGTGGATAGAACCAGTAACCTTCTGATTACCAGTTATGTGCTTTAGCCCACTTCGCCACCACCACTCCACCACAGGTAGGAGAACTTACACATAATTTTCTATTTCTGAATTATTATTATTAATAAGTAGTAGAATTGTTGGTGTGATTGTTCTCGTTGTTATTCCAAAATAAATACAATGTCCCTTAATAACTAGTAAACCTTGGTGTTAGTCTCAACATAAAGATTTCGAAAGCTTTTTTCCCCCACTGATTTTTGACATTTGATTTTCACCCGACACACAAAATAGCAACAAAAGCCCCACAGGACTTCCCAAAACACCTTGCTAATGAAAATCCCTGAAATGATCCCATTTATTTTGAGACAATATACTTGTCTTTTTTTTTGTTTTTTTTGTTCTTGGTGAATGAATCAAAAGTTGTTCAATACATGTCCAATATGGTGAATGGGTAATATTTGGGGTAAAACAAAAGTTGTAGGGGCTAAAGGCCCCCATTAACGCAATGTTTTTCGTAAGTGTGCGGGGAATAGATTTGTTATGAAAAACGTTTAAAGTGGGCTATTATTTTCACACTAATTATGTTGATCCATCAATATTCATTAAACATAAATAATTCTTCAACCTTAATACACTTAGTGAACAGAAAAAAAGCTAATTTCCTTCATCCCTTATCCCCGTTGTGCCCTACAGTGCTAATGCTTTTTTAATGCCAGGGGATGGCAGTAGTTCTTATTTTTAATGTATAGATGTTCTGCCTGGACACGGTTAAATGATCCTAACAGAACACAAACGTTATTTGTAATATTTATTTATTTATTTTACGAAACTTCGATTAAACCCGTCTTTAAGATGAATTCCTGAATCTAAAGAGACTTTACCATGTGCTCAGTAATCTGATCACAAAACGCAGAGAACGATGTTGCACTCTTTTCTATCATCAGCGTCTAGATTGGAGCGCGCTGATTTTAACCGTCGTCCTCGTGAACGAACTCAGGTATTCCCTTTACAGTGTTGAACAACAACGTGCTTTATTTGTACCCAAATGTGGTTTCTACAATTTTCAATTGCATTTCACCCATCATACTGTACATTATTTCTGGAAAATGTCGGGGAAAGAGTTATTCTAAGAGTAAAACGTCAAGTATGGTAAAAAAAAAAAAAAAGTAAGTTGAATAGCACGTCCTGACTCCTGAGGCCAATAAGAGGAGAGGAAATTAACCCATGCCATGCCCAATCGGGGACGGGCTACTTGTTTGCCTCTTAACTTGTCTTCTTGGATGAGAATCGCGAGACTGTTGATAGATTACGACATTTTAGTAAATTGAACTCATGGCTTAAAATCTGAATGCTAGAGTCAGCGAAACAATATCCAGGAGAAAACCATGCATGCTAGGACTGGAGGTATCTGGGATACTATCGAATTCCTTAGGATTTGGCTTCTTTTCAGCATTGAAACGATGGTGTTGGTATGCGGTCAAAAGGGTGAGGTTACTCCTGCTACACTTACAACCAACAAGGTTACATCCACTCTGACAATTTCAATAACTTATACTCAGAGTCTTACAGTAGTTCTTTCTAAACATGTATTATACTACAATAGTTATATTTCTCTTGTTTGACAATATCATTCAATACAAGGGTTTCAAAATTGTATGATTATGATCCCTATTATTGTAAATAATGGATATTTTTATACTTATATTATTAGATATTAGTATCATAATAATTAATTTATTAATATTACTTATATTAATATTTTATAATTTTATAATATTTATTTAAATGTAATATGTTGATAATATATATATGTATATATTAAAGTCTAAAGTCTTATCAGTCACAGATTTATATACAGTATACTGACCAAAATTATTTACTGTATAATTGTGTAGTGTTTTAACAGTTCATTTTGTGTGTGTGTGTGGGTGGTGTGGGTTTATTGGCAAGGGTATTATGCTATAAATGTGGTTTATGAGGAGATTTCTAGTGTCCCCATAATTCAAATCGCTTAAAAAAAACATACTAAACAATGTTTTATTGAAAATGTAAAAAAAAGTTTTTTTTGTGAGGGTTAGGTTTAAGGGTAGGGGATAGAATCTATAGTTCATACAGTATAAAAATGATTATGTCTATGGAGAGTCCTCATATGGATATTTGCACCAGCGAGTGTGTGTGTGAGTGGCAATAGTTGTCCAAATAACATCACAGGCACATCCAATCAGCAGCCAGAATATGTCCTGTGGCCTATCTATAAATTTCATGAGTATACATGTTCAGGCTGCAGGAAGAATGAGTTTATATATGGTATTTCTCAATATGTGTGGGGTCTGCATGAATCACTACAGCCAGATTCATAGACTATTAGTAGTTATGGAAGCACGCTGTCCAGTCATATGTCCTCCCCCAGAAATCTGACAGTGCGTGCTTGCAAGGGGGATGCTGACTAGTTTTTAGATTATTTTATATTGCATGAAAGTTTTTAAAGATATGGAACTTGATCAAGATTAGGCAGAACAACAGCTTGTGCACAAATATTTTTTGTGAGTTTACAATTGTAATATGATTGACTAGGTGACAGCCTAAAATTGTGAGGTGACAACCTAAAAATCTGAACATCCTGTCTGACATGGGATCAGGCCTGCAGTGACGTGCCTGCAAATCCCCTGACGAGAAAGTAAAATTACATGTTGCCCAATAGTGTACCGGTGATGATGGATTCCTATCGATGGTCCTACTCAGTGATGTGAAAGTAGCTCAGCTATAAGGAATGTTATTTTCTATATAAGCTAGTGTCTTTATTACCCATGGGTAGTTGTATCCTTAAGCATTACATTACTTTAAAGCACTTCAACTTACACACATCGTACAGGTGTCAACATAGTGTTTGCCTGATATTAAATTAAGGATAATGTCTAAATATTGCCTTAGGCTATGTTTTGTGAGACGTTATATGGGAATTCCAAGCCGTGATTAAAAGAAATCTAAGCATTAAGATAGAGAATGAGCTCTTTGGGGAGTCCAAAGTAGACTACTCTGGGCAGTTTCATGGAAACGTATCTAGACTACAGGGATCTCAGTGTTCCTGTATTAGACTTCCTTGTTTTTGTGGCCAAAGATTATTATTCTTAAGGCTGTGTGACATTTAGATGGATTTTGCTGTTTGAAATATGTTCTTTGATTGTAATCTTGACCAACAGTTTTTGAGATTTCGGCATTCCCATTCAAGTAGATAGGAGCTGCACTGTCCTGACTGGAAAAGGCCTCCCGAGGGTGTGCCGCCAATGGACTGACATGCTAGAAAGGCTTTGGTGTTTCCAAGTGAAATTCTTAAACACCAAACTATAGAAGCTTACCGCAATTCCACATCAGAGGCTATGATGAAACATTTAATTAGCAATAGTTGTGCAAAGGCTAAATTGCAAGTTACAATAGAAAATAGTGAGTAAGAATCTAAACAGAAAGAATTACATTTTTTAATGGCAGTTAAAGGGAAATTCACCCAAACAGGAACATTTTTATTAAAAATGTACATCATGTTGTTTCAAACCTGTATGACATTCTCTCTGTGGAACACAAAAATAAAACTTTATGCAGAATGTTAGACTTTGTCACTATTCACTTTCATTGTATGGAGAAAAAAAAGATCCAATGAAAGTAAATGACTGAGGCTACCATTTTGCCTAACATTTCCTATTGTGTTCCACAGAGAAGAACAATAATTGCCTAGAGTATGTGTTTAAATTTCTAAAAAAAAAAAAAATCTTGATTATCCCTGGATCAATAGCCAGAACATTTAAACATTAAATACCCTATCAATTAAGGCTGAATCAGTCCATCTGTTGATTACATTAATAGCAACAATACAGTATATTGTATTATTAGTGGGTCACCAAACTTTATTAACTCTTAGAAACAGAGAAGCAACACCCAAAAACGGAGGGAAATACTACTGTAAAATTACTCTTGTAGATAAAATTGCTCTCAAACCAAATAAAACATTCAGCCATTTGAGCATGCTGAATCACACATAGTTTTTAAACATTGCCAGTTGAGTGTAGTTAACAGCTTGACCACAAAATCTTTTTTCCTCTGTGATGATTAAGATTGTACAAAGCAACAAGAGATTTTGTAGATTCAAAGATAATATGCACCAGTGGAAAAATGGGGACCACGGAAGCATTGCAAAGCTCTAAACACAAATGAGTCAGTGGTGACTGAGAGAGACTGAGACAGAATGGCTGAGGGCTCACTCCACTCTAGTTCATTCACATAGGGGCTACCTACACCATATGGAGCAGGCCACTCAAAGTCCACATATAGAATTTTGGAATTCAGTTTTAGCATGCACAATGTCAAAGTGGTTTAGTGGAACTGCAGACTAGTTGCCAATTGTTTGGAGTTATGTTGCCATTATGATGTCAACCTAATGAACTTGGTAGACCACGTCTGTGGAAGATACCCTTTACTCACCTACAACACAGACCTGTCATCAACCAAGCCTGACAGCAATTAGGCTTTCATTAAAGTTATTTCTGGAAAGTCCCTCAAGTGTGACTAATACTGGCAAAATTGGCAAGCCCACTTACTGCACAAGCTTTAGCTGTTTCATCCTCTCTTTAATAACCAGTCATACACAACGACCAACCAATACCCTCCATTCTCTAAGTGTTCTATGTCTTATTTTCTCATGTGCTAAAAAAAATGCAGAGAGCGAAACTAGATACTGCATTTGATAAAAATGGAAGTCATATTTGAGATAAAATATGTGGTTGAAATTATGTGTCGAAACTAAAACACGAAACCACACAAAATAAAAGTTTATATACATGGCATTTTTTTCCTTTTTCCATATCAATATCAATAGGATCTCTCTTCTTCCCCGTAGGCGATGGGTGTGGACACACAATCTTGAGCCCCACCAGTGGCACACTGGCCTCATGGAACTTCCCAGGAACCTACCCCAACCACACCCAATGTGAATGGAGTCTGAGGATACCAAAGGACCAGACACTGCTCTTGACCTTTGGGGATTTTGACTTGGAGTGGAGCCAAGACTGCATAGCTGGCTCTCTTACCATCACAGATAGCAATGGAGACACCAGAGTGGGTATGAACTCTTTCTCACTGACATTAGGGAATGACACAGATCTAAGCATATAAGGTTGTATGTTTGTGTCAGTAGTGGCACAAGCATGTTTTTTTCGGAATGAATGATCTGGATATATGATTTTGAACTTGGTACAAGAAGCATACTTACACCTTTTCACCAGCTTCCAACCGTTAATTCTATTGCAATGCCATATACCGAGCTGTTGTTATTGAGAAATTCCAGAGAGCCTAGCTCATGCTGCTTCTTGGCACTTTTCTCTAAGTCATATGACAAGAAGAGCATGCCTGCAGCTTGCATGGTGCATTCCGCTCTGTTGTTGCATGGCAGATATGAGACTGGCTCTTTCATAGTCACATAAAAGTGGCAAGACACACACAGCAAGAGGGTAGGGCATGATTTACCTTAGGCTCCCATGAGGCAAAAATGCACACATGCGTTAACGTGTGTGTCTTTTATGGCAGTGAGAGTGCAAAGGATTGTGTTTTGAAGTTAAAAATGCACTAAAGCCTAACAGAACAGACACATCTTTTAAAAGTTGAAGTTCTTTGAAACTTGACATATTGTCTGAAAAATGTGGTGGTCCTGCGCAAGACGTTAAAAAAAGAGACACATGACGCAACGGTCAAATTTGTCAGTCTAGTACAGTGGTTCCCAAACTTTTTACAGCATACCCCCTCTGTAAAGCATAGAAAACATTCAAACAAGGTATTTTGAAAATATGTATAACACAATTATCTTTGTAAAACAACTCCCTTATATTAAACATTTTATATTTGTATGTTGCTAGATATGATATAACAGCATAACTTGAAAACTGTCCCCTCATTGCGTCGTGGTAGCGTTCAGTTCTGTGTCTGTAATTGTGCATCATTGCAAGTACAGCATTGCCGGCCAACTTCGAGAATTGCGGGTAAGTATCTGTGCAATTGTGAATTTTATATGTCACATTTGACACTGTTAGCAAAATGGAGCTCATTTGCTGAAAAAACATCATGCAACAATGTAAAAGCAGGTCTCTATTGTGCTAGCAAATGTGAGTGAAAATTACTGCTTGTGAATGTGTAAAATTATTTGGCCGCACCGGATGTCTGACTCCTGTTATCAAAGCTTATGAACTTATACCATCAGAAACACCCTATGCATCTATCCTTAAATACAAATTACGTTTTAATCTGCAGAAGCAAAAAAACAACAAAAAAACAGACAAACTAAAATCGTGGACGACTGACATGTGCGAGTCTGGTAAAAGTATCCATTTTACTTGCTATCGCTAAGCTACGTCACCTAGCAGTGTGCTGGGCTGGCGAAAAAAGATTCTGTGTACTGTGTCACACAAAGCATGAGTAGATGCTAAAGATTGGATTTTTTCATTGCATATTCATCTGACCTTTATGACAACAATTTTGGTGTTCCTGCACTAGAAGGCATGCAAAATAATTTTTGCCAGTGAGAAATACATGATCTGAGTTTGTACGTTATTTTAGACTGTGATGAAATTTAAAGAACGTTAAAGAATTTTATTTGTCCCATTGTCACCTCACATGTACCTCATTTTGGGAAACTCTGGTCTAGTACATGTTTACATAGAAAAACAATTGAGAAACAGAACAAATGGAAGCAAAATGTGTTCACTGTGAATGTCTCCTAAGGCCACATCGCTTGCATCCCTTGCAGATAAGGCAGCCACAGAATAAACAGCGACAAGTTTAGAACAAAAATGTATCAAAGATCGAGAGAAATGCGGATTATAATATAATTTAATACTGAAACGTACCAATAAAAATAATTCCATCTAATTTACTATTTTAACAATTAACAATATTTAGAGTTATGTGCTTGTTCTCATTAGAGTATAACTTAATTAGCTCAGCAACGTGGTAACCTTAAACCTCTGGAATCAACTGTGAGTTGTCTCTTGTTTGGTTCTCGTGAGATTAAGAGACTTGTTACCTATTTAGAGTGTTTCAAGTTAGTCACCTTGTTGGTTCCATGAAGGTTAGGATGCTGCCTTAGAAGTCAGCTGCCTATGTTGACAGTAGACAGTGAGGTTCCCAAGGTTTTGGACAGAGCTACTGTTTACAGTAAACAAAGTGTATATTAAAGGGATAGTTCACCTGATAATGAAAATTCTCTTATCACTTACTCAACCTCATGCCATCCCAGATGTGGAGGACTTTTTTCTTTTGCAGAACACATTGAAGATTTTTAGAAGAATATCTCAGCTCTGTAGGTCCATACAATGCAAGTGAATTGTAGCCAGAACTCTGGAGGTGCAAATATCACATAAAGACAGTATAAAGGTAATCCATACTCCAGTGTTTTAATCATTGTCGTCTGAAGTGATCCAATCAGTTTTGGGTGAGAACAAACTAAATTGTAACTCCTTTTTCACTGTACATCTTGCCATTTCAGTCTCTTGGCACGATCATGATTTCAAGCTTGATTACACTTCCTAGTAGTTGCTCAGAGTGCTAGATGGCGCTATTGGCTAGTTGATTTTACGAACGTTCCATGATTGTCAGATGTCACTGGTGGCGATGGTATTTCCGGTCTAACGCTACGTTAGGTTCATCGACGACGCCGGTAACTGTCAGGTAAACATGGCTTTCTACACCAGATCCCTTCAACATCTGCCAAGGATAACGATAAATGACGTACACCGAATAATTCAAGCGTCATCACCGGCTCCCAAGAGCAAGAGGGAAAAGGGTTTCAAGATATACGTCTCTTCATTCATTGACAATTATGAAGGTAAGTTATGCTATGTCTTTAGCTAGCTGTAGCCCTAACGTTAGCGATGATGCTAGGTGACGTTAGGCTAGAAAGTAACCTTTACAAAATACTTATTAAACGATTAATTTTAGTTGTTGGTCACATGTGGTTTATTATATGTTCATTTTACTATCTGACATTGAATAAATGTATGGGCGTTTCTTCAACAAGGGGCACTTTTAGGCTTGTGAAGTTGAATAAAAAAACTTGTGCAAAAGTCACGTAACACCGTCTCATAAGTTTAAATTATTTGTCTAGTTTTAAGGTCTGTAAGAGGACAAACTTAGATTACAAGAGAAGTTATGAGACTGTGTCAGTCTCATAACTAAGAAGTTATGAGTTATTCTGTTTTTAGATAACAGCAGTGAAATGTCATTTCCACCACATCTCAATGCTGTTATTTAAAAACAGAATAACTTATGTCAGTCAAGAATTGTCTAGGATCATTTTTGTAACTAGTTTTATCAGTTTTTCCACAATGTACAATAATTATACATTTGTCAATGAGATAAATGAACTGCCCTAAGGACCAAACGGTGAACTGTACACCTGTCACACTCTGAAATGTAATATTGGTTTGGGCAAGAGCTTATTAGAAAATAAATGACTTGCATTTTTATATTAAGTAGAGCATGATCTCGTAAATTGTGGATACATTTTTAATGTGTGATGAGAACTTTTTAAATATTTTTTAAAAATGTGGGTGGTGGTGGAAATGACAATGAATTAACGTGAATGTAGAGAAACAGTGGAAATGTTTATTAGAAAAACAATTAAACTCATCACACTCAGTAAACTCAATTCACAAAGCCATTAAACATAACCACAACTGTTTTTAGTGTAGTGCTGAGTTTGATGTATACAACTGATTTGTCTCAAAGATGAACGGTTACAGTGCGTGTAAATAACTGACACAACTTATGGCAAGGCAAAAATATAAGCAATAAATGATCCAACAAAATTGAATTTTCTTTCATCTAAATGAAATCAATTAATATAAAAGTATAATTTAGAAATAAAAATAATATTATAATCTAAATATAAAAAGTATTGTAATGTATTATAATATAAAAAGTATTACACAAATCTACTCTTGCAATCCATATCAATTGTACTTTGGTCATATTTTTTAAAAATGACATTTTTGGTTACAAAGTACATAAAAGTGCCCATAGTCTAAGAATCACCCATAAACTAATGACTTGTGTTGTTCAGTTACATGTATTGACAGTATTTGGTTATCCCCAGTATCAAGTAAAGACAAACAGGGAGAGTCAGCATGCGTGCTACCTGTCATAGATCTTTGAGGAAACATGAGAAACCTCACACCATCAGAGTAGGATGAAAGACAGTTCAGTTGTTCGTCTGATCCAACTAGTTCTGTTCTGGGGCTTCAATTTGGCAATGATGGGTTAAACTGGCAAACAAATGTATAATTACCTAAACAAGTTGAACATCTTAGACAACTATCTAGCTAGCCAAACGTTTGAAGTAGGTAACACTATGATGACACGTGCCTGCCCTATTAGTGTTCTAGTAGACCTAGCATTCCTATATGAAACCCCAGAAGCTGGTTGTTGAGACAGTTGCTTTGCTGTTTATATTGTGTTGTGTTTAACTAACTTACTTTCTTACTAACCCTAAAGTAACCTCATTCTCTAACTCATAGTAGCTAACTTGAAAAATAATGCAAAATGCACTTTTGACTTTGAGATATCTGATCAGTTTGTGATCTCTGCTGATAACACACTTTTTTGTTTTTTAAAAGATTGTCCTAGAAGACTCCACCCCTGTTCAGCTCTATGAGGTTGAGTGCTCCTGTGTGGCTGGCAGAGCCTTAATCATAATGTTGCATTACTGTATCAGACTGTACAAAACATGTGTTTGTGTGAAAATTAATGTAAATAGTTCTCTTTAAGAAATGCACATGTATGTACATAAACAACAAACCTATACGAGGTACCTTTTGTTATTATGAATTCAGTGTTAGTAGATATTAGATTACATTAAATTTTATTGTCATTTAGCAGAGTACAGGTACAGAGCCAATAAAATGCAGTTGACATCCAACCAGAAGTGCAAAGAAGCATTAAAGTACTGTTGAGTACTGTATTATGTGCAGTTATGTGGACTAGTTATCTACAAACTCATAACTCATACAAAATGTCAAACGTTGCATCACAATGTTACAATTATAGGGGGAATGTTATTGTTGAGTGTAGTATGACAGCTTGTGTCTTTGTATAATAAATGTCTGAATTAACTCATGTATTTGTGTTCCTCCTGGCAGTGTAAAAGACAATAAATGACAAATGTAAACATTGTCAATATTTCAGACAATTTTCTGAAAGGTATATCACAAGATACAAAAAACAAACAGCATAGTAAATTACAAAATATATAAGCAGTATATGGAAGCTCATAGAGAAAAATACAGTCCTTGGCGCTGGTAAACAAAAATTGTTCCACTCAAAAAGACATGGCACAGCTCCTTGAACAAGTTTTCGGCGTCCTGTGGTTATGATGAAATCTTCTAGCTTAAAATGTCGACTGCATACCCGGGTGTTATCGGTAGGAGTGAAGTTCTCGCGTCTTATCTTGATTAGCCACTGAGCTCGTACCTCAGGCTGATGCGGAAAACGATGAAAACTTCAGAATTATACCTCGATGAAACGGCACATCGAGGAACACTACAATGTAATTTAGAGTTGCCAATTTGATACTGATATGTAAGACGTTTCTTATTTACTATTAACATTTTACATACGGTACTCACTGATAGCTTGCCACTCACTCTTCCACAACATCTACATCGGAAATACCGGTAGTAACCTAAACCGGAAGTCCCCCCGCCCACCACGCAGATTTCGAACGTTCGTTGCGTCACCTGTGCACATAGCGAATAGGAAGTTTAATCAAGCTTGAAATCATGATTGCCAAGGAGACTGCTGTCAACATTTATAGTGAAAAGTAAGTTACATTTTGGTCTGTTCAGCACAGAACCAATTGGATTGCTTCAGAAGACATTGTTTAAACCACTTGAGTTGTATAGATTACTTTTATTCTGCCTTTATGTGATATGTGGAGCTTCAAAGTTCGGCCACCATTGTTCTGCTGAAGATTGGGATGACATGAGGGTGATTAAATGAGAGAATTTTCATTTTTGAGTGAACCATTCCTTTAATCTCTACTGTACTGCATGTAATTCACTTTTGTGTGTCCTTGTTGTGTGTATGTTTGAACATGGAAGCCAGCCTGCACTATGAGCCATGTGACAGCAGGTGTGGCCCATATCCACTGATTTACACTGTATGTTTTTGTGTTTCCAGGTCCTCTGTGTGGGCAGTTAGCGGCAAAGAACAAGAATGTGTCAGTTAGTACTAATGAAGTTACTGTGCGTTTCATCTCCGGCACTCATCGTTCTGGACGAGGTTTTGTGATGTCATATTCAACCAGTCAGCACTCAGGTACTGTATAACAGCTCATTGCCAACATCACACTCTCCCCACCATACTCCCATGTATCATTTAAATATTAGACAGAAATGGAATTCTTACCTATCAACATAGAGTATGTGATTTAGTGACTTATTCAAAATATGAGCTAATAGATTACGTCATCTGGCTCCATGGTTCTTCATGCTCTGAGTGTGTTGTATAGGCACAGAGTAAACAAGGCAGGGACTGTTTGTTCTCTGAAAGTAGAACTTAGTCAATAAACAGGCCACCGTGTGCAGATTGCTAAATAAACATCTCTTCCATTTGGCAGACTAGACCAAATTAAAAACACCACTTCTGCATTGTAAAAAATATTTTGGTACCGGTAACTATAAAAAAATCCACATACTCATCACACATACTAACCCTAACCAAGGGTAGATTTGAAGTATGTGAAAGGATAATTCAGGTTCTGTTTTGAATACAGTATATATACTGTGTATACTGTATATATATATATACTCTCTCTCTTATATATATATATATATACACACACACACACATACACAGATTCATTTAACTTAAAATCTTGTTTTTTTATGTTATTCAACAACTACACCATCCATCCATCCATCTTCAACCGCTTATCCGAAGTCGGGTCGCGGGGGCAGCTGCTCCAGCAGGGGGCCCCAAACTTCCCTATCCCGAGCCACATTAACCAGCTCTGACTGGGCGACCCGAGCGTTCCCAGGCCAGTGTGGAGATGTAATCTCTCCACCTAGTCCTGGGTCTTCCCGAGGCCTCCTCCCAGCTGGATGTGCCTGAAACACCTCCCTAGGGAGGCGGCCAGGGGGCATCCTTACCAGATGCCCAAACCACCTCAACTGACTCCTTTCAACGCAAAGGAGCAGCGGCTCTACTCCGAGCTCCTCACGGATGACTGAGCTCCTCACCCTATCTCTAAGGGAGAAGCCCGCCACACTTCTGAGGAAGCCCATTTCGGCCGCTTGTACTCGCGACCTAGTTCTTTCGGTCATGACCCAACCTTCATGACCATAGGTGAGGGTAGGAACAAAAATTGACCGGTAGATCGAGAGCTTTGCCTTTCGGCTCAGCTCTCTTTTCGTGACAACGGTGCGATAGAGCGAGTGCAATACCGCCCCTGCTGCCCCGACTCTCCGGCCAACCTCCCGCTCCATTGTCCCCTCACTCGTGAACAAGACCCCGAGGTACTTGAACTCCTTCACTTGGGGCAAAACCTCATTCCCTACCTGGAGTACGCACTCCATCGGTTTCCTGCTGAGAACCATGGCCTCAGATTTAGAGGTGCTAATCCTCATCCCAGCTGCTTCACACTCGACTGTCAAGCGATCCAGTGAGAGCTGAAGGTCACGGACCGATGATGACATGAAGACAACATCATCTGCAAAAAGCAGCGATGAGATCCCCAGTCCACCGAACCAGCACACCTTCCCCACCTCGACTACGCCTCGATATCCTGTCCATGAATATCACAAACAGGATTGGTGACAAAGCGCAGCCTTGGCGGAGACCAACCCCACATGGAATGAACTCGACTTTGTGCCGAGGACCCGGACACAGCCCTCGCTTTGGACGTACAGGGATTGGATCAGCCCTAAGAAGGGACCCCCACCCACCCCGTACTCCAGCAGCACCTCCCACAGTCTCTCCGGGGGACCCGGTCATACGCCTTCTCCAGATCCACAAAACACATGTAGACCGGATGGGCATACTCCCAGGCCCCCTCCAGGATCCTTGCGAGAGTAAAGATCTGGTCCGTCGTTCCACGGCCAGGACGAAAACCGCATTGGTCCTCTTCAATCTGAGGTTCGACAATCGGCCGAACCCTCCTCTCCAGCACCTTGGAGTAAACTTTACCAGGGAGGCTGAGAAGTGTGATACCCCTGTAGTTGGCACACACTCTCTGATCCCCCTTTTTGAAGAGGGGAACCACCACCCCGTTCTGCCACTCCTTAGGCACTGTCCCAGATGTGTCAACAACTACACATTAGTCAAAAATCCAGCCCACTCATTTATAAACATGAAGCGTATTTAGAAAGTTTGAGGCTGTAACTTTCCAGAAAAGACCTCTTGACCAGTGTACAGTCAAATGTTCTAGAAGTCCCATGTTGTTGCACAGGATTGAGCAGGAATGGTTTGTATCTTCCTTTCTTTCCTGTTGTGTATGAAGTTGTTTATATAAAGTCTTATAGAACATACAGTAGCTGTGCAATGCACCTAATTTTGACTGGCTTCCTGGCCTCTGCATACTTATGTGCCTAACAGTAAAAAAATGATTGTGAGTTACCGTAAATTACTGGCTACTAGTTGCACTACTTTCACAGTATATTTACAGTGTTTCTGCATGTAATTATTGTTTGTTAATTGTCATCATAGTTATGATTTGTATGCTTAGGGTTGATATCAATGCGTGCCTGGTTTAATTTATTTTTTCTTTCTAAAAGTTAATGAGAGATAAAACCAATCATATCAAAGAATATCACTGCAAACATCCCTCCCTCAATGTTCTTTTAAATTGATAGTATTTCTTTACTTTCAAATTGATCATTTAGTGTAGACTACACATCATGGTCTGACATACAGTCAACCACTAAATTGTCAAATTTTCTCCATACATCACAGTACATAACTTGTGTTCTTAAACACAACTGCACCAACTTGTATAAATAAATAAATAAAACAAGGCCCTATTCAAAGGGAACACTAGACACCATAACACTTCAAATGAAACACAATTTTCCCATAATGCATTACGATAATCAAATTTCTTTTTTCACAGTAATTGGTTGTGTTGTTACAGAAAATTACCTAGCCTGCATTGATTTTACAGTAAAATACTGGAGATTTTTACCTTACTGTTAGCAATTTTTTATTGTGTATACAGTATTCTTTGTATATACAGCATCATAGAGATTGCATGACGTGGTCTTGTCAAGTCAGAGATATGTTGGTAGAATATAGCCAAATTATTGAGCACATGTTCTGGCGTGTTGTATTAATAGATTAATTTTATAGATTTGTAACTTTACATTTAATTTCAATGTTCTCTCTCATAGAGCTCATTTCATGCCTGCATCGAGGAACACATTTCTCCTCTCAGCAGATCAGGTACAAAGAAATCCTCAACAAATTACCTTTGGAGGGGTGGCAACCATGCTTTTAATGTTTAATGTCTGAATCCTGAGCTCTGTTTTCCAGTGCGTTCTGTCCTGCAGGCTGCAAAGGTGTTGCAGGAGATATCTGGGGCTGGCATGGCCAAGGATACCGTGATGTAAGCTTTTAACTACAGCATGGGGCTTTGTGTAATAGAGGGATTATTAAGTGTCATCACATTTGAGTTTACTACTGTATATGGATTAATATCACAAAATATATTTGTAAAAGCTTCAAGCAGGCCCTTTTCATTAAGGTCAAGTGATTATTTTGATAAAGCACAAGTGACAGAGAATGTTAATACATTTGTATGATGTAATGTTGCAAAGCATACGTTTGTTTATGTTTTTCTAGACATCTGTATTGTGCAAAGCTGCAATCCATGCTGGGGTTATTTCAGACAGTCTGGGTGGCATGATCAACGTGTCCCTGCAGAGGGGTATTACTCTGTATGAGTCAAACTTTGCTAATGGAATACTGTCGAAAACGTGAGTGTATTGTTTGCCAGAGGATTTGCATGTGTGCTTTAATGAACCAGACTCACAGAGGGTTATGATCCATATGCATTTGAGACAGTATAGTAACAGAACACAAACATGTTCTAAAAAAAAAAACTATTTTGAGTCCAATTTAAAGGGATATTTCACCCAAAATGTAAAATTTTGTCAGCATTTACTCTTCCTGATGTTGTTCCAAGAACAGATTAATTTATTTCTTCCAAGGAACACAACAGGAGATGTTAGGCAGAATATTAGCCTCTGTCACCATTCACTATCATTGCATACAAAGAAAGCTAATGGTGATTGTGGTGCTAGCGGCGTGGTTGTACGCCAACTTGTGGAGGGAGAGCGAGATCAAGAGATGACAATGGTAAGGATCATCACCTGGTAATGATTGTCTGTAACAGTTGTTTGTCATTGCAGTAAAAGTAGAGACTGATTTTAAGAGTGAGCCAGATGCCAGTGAGGGGAGAGCTACCCACACAACAACATACACACACACACACACACACACACACACACACAAACACACAGAGCATGCAGTTGGCCAAGCTGCCAGAGGGCTGTCCACTTGTTACCGCTGTTTTCCGGGGAGGCCTAACTCACAGCGCAGCAGTTGCCAGCAGAGAACCTCCTGGTGTATGCGATCTCAAGAAAGCCATCCTGCAACTTGTCGGCTGGACATCAGAAGAACAGCGCCAATGCCTCTGCTCGTTGACCCTGGGCTTAGCTTACAGCTACGGGACACCTGCCAGTGGTGGTTGCTGGCTAAGCAATGCGTCGTCAGGGCTGTGAACGACCTGGTGGAGCATTTTATTGCTTGGCTTCTGAGAGAGACAGCAGAGTGAGTCCAGTGCCACCACCCAGTGTTGCTCCAAACAGCCATCCAGCTGGCAGAGGACCATATGGCACTATATTCGGGAGCCGGCAAGCCCCAAGATCCTTTTTTTCTTCTCTCTCTCTCCTGTCTCCATGCCCTCTCTCTCCTCCACCTTCATCTCCTCCTATTCCTCCTTTCCAGAAACGGGAAGTAACCCTCCCAAACCAGCTCCTCTGCTCCGGGGACTGCACTACCCGCCAGTTTCCTCTGCTCCTCTTCACTCTCACTTCCAGGTTGGTGGACGCGGCGCGGGCATGGAGCCTGGGTCGGTCTTTTGGAGCTGCGGGGAGCCTGGGCATTTCTGGGACCAATGCCCAGTAATGGAGATGGGAACATTAATTCAGGTCCCTGATGCACCACAGGCCGCCCCCGATCGAGCTGGGATGTACCGCATACCCGTGAGTATGAAACAGGGTACATCCCAGGCCTTGATGGATTCATATTGCAGCCAAACCTCATCCATCAATGCCTGGTTCAAGACGAGGCTTTGGGTGCTAGTCACAAGGAGAAAGTAAGGTGTGTGCATAGGGATAACCACGAATATCCTGTAGTGACTGTGACAATTCAATTCCGGGGACAAAAGCATACTGTAGTGTCGAGGCGGCGGTTAGTTCCCACCTTACCCATCCTGTAACAGAGTGTCTCAGTGTGGGATGCACTGGCTGGGGAGGCAGAGCCGGGGCTGTCTGCATCAGCTCCGCGTCAAGATGATGTAAAGGATTCCCTACTGGGGATTTCCCTCTGGAGCAGATGCGAGACGAGAATCTTGGGCATGCCTTTGTCCAAGTGAGAGTGATTGATGGTCAATGTCTTCTGCCAGACGTTGCTCTTGCATATACGTACTTTTCTATTCAAATGTAATTGTTGTATTGAGTGACGCAGGATGCTCAGACAAAAGAAGATATAACCCAGTTATTGATAATGAAGAGCTGTAGAGAAATGTTATTCCAGATGTTATTCCTCATTATAATCCTATAGCGGGTCACTTAGGGCAGGAAAAGACAGTGAACCATCTAATGGCCCGTTTCTATTGGCCGGGCATTCGCAGGGATGTTCCCAGATGGTGTGGCATGAATGTCAGCTGGTGAAGCTGCCGGCCACACGAAGAGCGCCTTTGCACCTGCTTCCTTTGATTGAGGTCCCTTTCGAAAGAATTGGTATGGACCTCGTCGGGCCAATAGATTGAACTAATGCTAGCTTCGCTTTGTGTTGGTTCTGGTGGACTATGCATTGCAATATCTGGAAGCAGTGCCTCTACGCAACATTTCAGCATGCAGTGTTGTGGAGGCACTATTCAAAATTATCTTCCGAGTGGAGATTCTGAAACAAATCCTCACTGATCAAGGCACTACTTTTGTCACGTGCACTACGCGAGCTGTACGAATTATTGGGTATTAAATCGATTCGGACAACACCCACAAATGGGCAACTTGGTCGAACGGTTCAATAAAACCCTTAAAAGCATGAATTGTAAGTTTGTGCACAAAGATGCTTGGAGTTGGGAACTCCTGTTATTCACAGTTATTCTGGGTTCTCCCCAATTTAATTATTGTATGGTGTAAGCATCTTGCTATCTTAGATATAGTGAGGGAAAATTGGAAGGAGGGACCTTTAAACAGTAAAAACTAAATTCAATACGTTCTTGACCTTAGAGCAAATCTCCACACATTGGGGCAACTATCGCAGGATAATTTGCTACAGGTTCAAGAATGTCACACATGGCTGTATAACAAGGGAGCTTGGCTATGGGAATTTACACAGGGAGATAAAGTCCTTGTATTACTACCCACATCAGGCTCTAAATTAAATTTAAAGATAATTCTCTGACGTGTTCTTGCAACCTTCCCGGTCATAAAAACCTCATCGAAACAACCCCAGGGGTAATGGCAAGCAGTTGTCCCTACCCGAGCACAAAACAAAATGGTTCAGGAAGAATTAAATGCCATGCTCGATATGGGGTAATAGAAGAATCCCACAGTGACTGGGCCAGCTTGGTGGTGCTGGTTTTGAAGAGCGACGGCTCAGTCCGGTTCTATGTGGATTATAGAAAGGTCAATGCGGTGTCTATATTTGACACGTATCCAATGCCTCGTATTGACCAACTTCTCGATCGGTTAGGCGTGGCTCGCTATTATTTGACACTGGATTTAATGAAGGGTTATTAGAAGATCCCCTTAACACCAGTGTCCCGTGAGAAAACCGCACCACACTGTTTGGCTTAAACCAATTTGTGACCCTTCCATTTGGTTTCTTTGGGGCCCCATCTATTTTTCAGTGCCTTATGGGCCGAGTCCTCAGACTGCACTGTGCGTATGGTATTGGCTATCTAGATGACTGGATCAGATCTGGATCATTATATACAGTAAAGATTGCAGCGGCACATGCAGCATCTGAGGGCGGTTCTGAGGTCACTGCAACAGGCGGGACTCATGGCAAACCCCAAGAAGTGTGCAAATGGATTGGTGGAGGTACGGCATCTGGGATTCCATTTGGGTCACAGGCAGGTGCGCCCCCAAATTGATAAGATCGCAGCGGTTGCAGCCTGCCTGAGACCCAAGACCAAAAAGGAGGTGAGACATTTCCTGGGGCTGGTTGACTGTTATAGGAGGTTTGTGCCTAATTATTTTAACTTTACCTGCCCGCTGACTGAACTCACTAAAAAGGAAGCCCCAGACCATTTCCAGTGGTTAGAGCCATGCCAACAGGTTTTTATTTAGGTTAAAGCGGCGCTTTGTGGTGGGCCATTGTTACATGCTCCAGTTTTTTCTCTCCCTTTTGTTGTACAGACCGACGCATCAGACAGGGGGTTGGGAGTCGTGTTGTCCCAGGTGGTCGAGGGGGAGGATTGCCTAGTGCTGTACATCAGCCAGAAGCTTTTGACGAGAGAGGCGAGGTACATCACCATTGAGAAAGAGTGTCTGGCTATCAAGTGGGCAGTTTTCACCCTTCAGTTCTACCTCCTGGGATGGGCTTTCACCCTCTGTTCAGACCACACCCCGCTACATTGGCTCCATCGCATGAAGGACACCAACGCGCGGATCACCTGTTGGAATCTGGCTCTTCAGCCATTTAAGTTTAAGGTGGTCCACAGACCAGGGGGCGCAGTTGGCTATTGTGGACTCTCTCTCCAGAAAGGGGGGGGTACTGGGCAGGCCGGACGGCTCGGACGGTGGGGGTATGTGGTTGTGGGGGCCTGGTTGAGTGTTGGCTTGTGGAGGGAGAGCGAGATCAGGAGATGATCTCTGAGAGTGGAGATGGGTTTAAAGTGTGAGTCCAGATGCCAGTGAGGGGAGAGCTACACACACACACACACAGAGAGAGCGTGTGCTGACCCTCTGCTGAAAAGAGAGTTTTTGTTGAATGAATGCTGAAAAGTCAATTTTGTGTTATAAAATAAACTAGATGGGTACATTTCCTGAAGAAAATGTGAGTGGTGCTTGCCGTGGCAAAACTCGTCAAACAGCATGCTGTAACTTGAAAAGATCAAAAATTGTGGTGATAAATAAATAAAACCAGAAGTCTGTACGATTTTCTGGTGCAGAAATATGTGATTTGTTACTCGGTTGCTAGGGTAAGCCCAAGTGGTTGCTATGCAGTTACCAAGGTAATACAACACATGGCTCCTTTCGATCCTGAGTGAAATAAGTCAACCCGGAAGTCTGTAGTGTTTTCTGGTGCAGAGATATGTGATTTGTTACTCGGTTGCTAGGGTAACCCCATCTGGTTGCTAGGAAGTTAACATAGTGATACTTATCAAGTGTCCTTGCCATCCTGATTGAAATAAGTCAACCCGGAAGTCTCTATGTTTTTGTGATGCAGAGATATGTGATTTGTTACTCGGTTGCTAGGGTAAGCCCATCTGGTTGCTAGGCAGTTACCATAGTGATACTAATGAAGTGTCCTTGCCATCCTGATTGAAATAAGTCAACCCGGAAGTCTCTACGCTTTTCTGATGCAGAGATATGTGATTTGTTACTCGGTTGCTAGGGTTACCCCATCTGGTTGCTAGGAAGTTAACATAGTGATACTTATCAAGTGTCCTTGCCATCCTGATTGAAATAAGTCAACCCGGAAGTCTCTATGTTTTTGTGATGCAGAGATATGTGATTTGTTACTCGGTTGCTAGGGTAAGCCCATCTGGTTGCTAGGCAGTTACCATAGTGATACTAATGAAGTGTCCTTGCCATCCTGATTGAAATAAGTCAACCCGGAAGTCTCTACGCTTTTCTGATGCAGAGATATGTGATTTGTTACTCGGTTGCTAGGGTAACCCCATCTGGTTGCTAGGCAGTTACCATAGTGATACTAATCAAGTCTCCTTGCCATCCTGATTGAAATAAGTCAACCCAGAAGTCTCTATGTTTTTGTGATGCAGAGATATGTGATTTGTTACTCGGTTGCTAGGGTAAGCCCATCTGGTTGCTAGGCAGTTACCATAGTGATACTAATGAAGTCTCCTTTCCATCCTGATTGAAATAAGTCAACCCGGAAGTCTCTACGCTTTTCTGATGCAGAGATATGTGATTTGTTACTCGGTTGCCAGGGTAACCCCATCTGGTTGCTAGGCAGTTAACATAGTGATACTTATCAAGTCTCCTTGCCATCCTGATTGAAATAAATCAACCCAGAAGTCTCTCTGATTTTCTGGTGCAGAGATATAGTTACTGCTAAACGGTTGCTAGGGTACTCTGTGTAGTTGCTAGGGAGTGGCTTGGCAGCTGCCAATCATGAATCTCCAAAGGCTGCTTGTCAGTATGAATGATATAAACCAACTCCCATGCCTCTGTGACATTCAGAATGGAAGATATCCCTCTATGGATTTTGGTTGTTAAGGTGCTCGACAATGGTTGCTAGGGAGGGGCTAGGAAGTGTTGAAGTGATGCATGATTGGCTGTTTGCTGTCCCGAGTCAAACGAGACCACCCTTGTGTTTCTATGACAGTTCTATCCGGAGATATCCCTTTGATCTTTTTCAATAGAAGTCTATGGGACTTGTTGCTAAGGTGCTCTTAATGGTTGCTAGGGCGTGGCTTGATAGCTTCACAATGATCCAGAGAGACTGATTGGTCGTCTGAGTAAAATGAGCCCACCCCCTCGTCTCTATGACACTGTGATCCAGAGCTATGTTCAATACAAATCCCTATGCCTTTTCATTTCATGGGGCGTCCTACACCATTATAAGTCAATTGGGGCATTTTTGGGCAGCTCCTGCCCCCAGGGGTGCAACTTTTACCCCATATTGAGGTATGCTCTTACAGAGCCTGCCAGCCTCTTCAAATGTGGCAAATCACACGCTTCTGCGAAATCCTCGCTCGGAGCTGTGACGCCTCAAAGTTTGTCACAATGTTAAGTCTATGGGATTTTTCGCCGCTTTTTGCCCCTGGGGCAAATACCGCACTCCGATCGCTTATAAAAGTCATAGCACACGTGTCCTCAATAGGCCGTTCGATTTGATACCTCATTCGTGGGTCTACGCCAAACGGTGCGGGACGAGTTAGGTGCCGAAGTTTTGTACGGAGATAGAATAATAAAAGTATAAAAATAAAAATAAGTATGTGAGATTACAATAGTGATGCTTGCAAGCACCACTAACTAGATAGGTACATTTCCTGAAGAAAATGTGAGTGGTGCTTGCCGTGGCAAAACTCGTCAAATAGCCTGCTTGAAAAGAACAGAAATTGTGGTCATAAATAAATCAACCCAGAAGTCTGTATAATTTTCTGGTGCAGAAATATGTGATTTGTTACTAGGTTGCTAGGGTAAGCCCATGTGGTTGCTATGCAGTTAGCAAGGTAATACAATACATGGCTCCTTTCCATCCTGAGTGAAATAATTCAACCCAAAAATCTGTACTGTTTTCTGGTGCAGAGATATGTGATTTGTTACTCGGTTGCTAGGGTAACCCCATCTGGTTGCTAGGCAGTTACCATAGTGATACTAATCAAGTGTCCTTGCCATCCTGATTGAAATAAGTCAACCCGGAAGTCTCTACGCTTTTCTGATGCAGAGATATGTGATTTGTTACTCGGTTGCTAGGGTAACCCCATCTGGTTGCTAGGCAGTTACCATAGTGATACTAATCAAGTCTCCTTGCCATCCTGATTGAAATAAGTCAACCCGGAAGTCTCTACGCTTTTCTGATGCAGAGATATGTGATTTGTTACTCGGTTGCTAGGGTAACCCCATCTGGTTGCTAGGCAGTTACCATAGTGATACTAATCAAGTCTCCTTGCCATCCTGATTGAAATAAATCAACCCGGAAGTCTGTACTCTTTTCTGGTGCCGAGATATGTGATTTGTTTCTCGGTTGCTAGGGTAACCCCATCTGGTTGCTAGGCAGTTACCATAGTGATAGTAATCAAGTGTCCTTGCCATCCTGATTGAAATAAATCAACCCGGAAGTCTGTACTCTTTTCTGGTGCCGAGATATGTGATTTGTTTCTCGGTTGCTAGGGTAACCCCATCTGGTTGCTAGGCAGTTAACATAGTGATACTTATCAAGTCTCCTTGCCATCCTGATTGAAATAAGTCAACCCGGAAGTCTCTATGTTTTTGTGATGCAGAGATATGTGATTTGTTACTCGGTTGCTAGGGTAAGCCCATCTGGTTGCTAGGCAGATACCATAGTGATACTAATCAAGTGTCCTTGCCATCCTGATTGAAATAAGTCAACCCGGAAGTCTCTACGTTTTTCTGATGCAGAGATATGTGATTTGTTACTCGGTTGCTAGGGTAAGCTCATCTGGTTGCTAGGCAGTTACCATAGTGATACTAATGAAGTGTCCTTGCCATCCTGATTGAAATAAGTCAACCCGGAAGTCTCTATGTTTTTGTGATGCAGAGATATGTGATTTGTTACTCGGTTGCTAGGGTAAGCCCATCTGGTTGCTAGGCAGTTACCATAGTGATACTAATGAAGTGTCCTTTCCATCCTGATTGAAATAAGTCAACCCGGAAGTCTCTACGCTTTTCTGATGCAGAGATATGTGATTTGTTACTCGGTTGCTAGGGTAACCCCATGTGGTTGCTAGGCAGTTACCATAGTGATACTAATCAAGTCTCCTTGCCATCCTGATTGAAATAAATCAACCCAGAAGTCTCTCTGATTTTGTGGTGCAGAGATATAGTTACTGCTAAACGGTTGCTAGGGTACTCTGTTTAGTTGCTAGGGAGTGGCTTGGCAGCTGCCAATCATGAATCTCCAAAGGCTGCTTGTCAGTATGAATGATATAAACCAACTCCCATGCCTCTGTGACATTCAGAATGGAAGATATCCCTCTATGGATTTTGGTTGTTAAGGTGCTCGACAATGGTTGCTAGGGAGGGGCTAGGAAGTGTTGATTTGATGCATGATTGGCTGTTTGCTGTCCCGAGTCAAACGAGACCACCCTTGTGTTTCTATGACACTTCTATCCGGAGATATCCCTTTGATCTGTTTCAATAGAAGTCTATGGGACTTGTTGCTAAGGTGCTCTTAATGGTTGCTAGGGCGTGGCTTGATAGCTTCACAATGATCCTGAGAGACTGATTGGTCGTCTGAGTAAAATGAGCCCACCCCTGGTCTCTATGACACTGTGATCCAGAGCTATGTTCAATACAAATCCCTATGCCTTTTCATTTCATGGGCCGTCCTACACCATTATAAGTCAATTGGGGCATTTTTGGGCAGCTCCTGCCCCCAGGGGTGCAACTTTTACCCCATATTGAGGTATGCTCTTACAGAGCCTGCCAGCCTCTTCAAATGTGGCAAATCACACGTTTCTGTGAAATCCTCGCTCGAGCTGTGACGCCTCAAAGTTTGTCACAATGTTAAGTCTATGGGATTTTTCGGCCGCTTTTTTGCCCCTGGGGCAAATACCGCACTCCGATCGCTTATAAAAGTCATAGCACACGTGTCCTCAATAGGCCGTTCGATTTGACACCTCATTTGTGGGTCTACGCCAAACGGTGCGGGACGAGTTAGGTGCCGAAGTTTTGTACGGAGATAGAATAATAATAAAAAGAAGAAAAATAAAAATAAGTATGTGAGATTACAATAGTGATGCTTTGCAAGCACCACTAATAAGTATGTGAGATTACAATAGTGATGCTTTGCAAGCACCACTAATAAGTATGTGAGATTACAATAGTGATGCTTTGCAAGCACCACTAATTACCACTTTGAGTTGAAATTCACCGACTCATGCTACCTCCTTACACCCCATTATGAACATCGTTATGGGGACTGAGGCTAACAAACTGTAAATAAATGATGACAGAAAAGTGTAAGAAAATTTCAACAAAACAATTATGAATGCATCATTAACCTGAATTGTTTTTCTTTACAGTGGTTCCTTGTCAGATAAACGCCTTGTCTTCCACAGAGGTAATAACTCTCTATGAGACATGATTTGGGCAGATATAATTTGAATTCATAACTAGTCATTTGTCTATGTAATATAGTAATTATAATATATATAGACAGAGCACTAATATGCATGAGTTATAGCTTTGCTTTGTATTAATTCATTGTGATAATTTTTCTTTAACTGCAAATCAAACGCAAGATGTTAATATTATCGGTATACACACACTGCAACCGAAATGTAACACTAAATATACATAATTATAACTGTATTGTAGTGAAAGTATTAAAGTAATGTAAAAATGTAAATACATACCATATTTAAACATTATTATACATGCCTTTGAAATCTCACTTTATATATGCTGCTTTAATCTCAAGTGGCTAATCATTGTTGATTTAGTTGTAAAATTGGGATTTCTTGGTTTAGTTTGATCCCAAGACAATCAATGAGTCAGTGTTTAGGGTACTCACAAAATTACAGTGAATATAATACTGTTGCACCTGCTACATGATACTTACACCTTAAACATGGTATAAGTACCTACTTGTAATTACATATTGCCAGAAGATAAACATGGCATAGCAGTTAAAAAACTAACATTTACTTGCAGGGGTTCTTCACTTGTTTGAACACATTTTGTTCCCTTTCCGTGCACAGAGTATGAAAGTGAGCTAACAGTGGTGGCCTATAACACTTCTTCAGTATGGGAGGAGGTGAACAGATTCGGTCAGCGGGTCTCTTGGTCTCCAGGACATGGGAACTCTCAGTGGGCTGCGAGCTCCGAAGATCAGCAGCCGTGGGTGGTGCTTGAGTTGTGGAATAAGAGTAGTGTCACAGGTCAGCACAACAAGGAAAATATTTTAAGACCCCATGAAATCGCTTGACATGCACAGTTTTCTTTCCTGTGTCGTCATATTTCCTATTGAAACAGGCAGGTTGCACGGCCTCTCATGGCTTTTTGCTTTTGCTAAATGCTGGTAATAGCAATATGATACAAATTACCAATGTTTAATAAGATGAATATTATTCATTATTAATATGAATAATCAGAATAAATAATTACTCTGACAAGTTAGTTCATAACTCTAAAGTCCTAAGTATATGTTGGTTGTCTGCATTGCTGATCGGAATGGGCACAGTATATGTGAAGCAAATTTCATCATCTGCATGGACTCTTCGTGTGTGGCACTGATTTTCTTGACACGCGGACAGTCCTCGTCTGTGCACATCTTCGAAACATGCGTTCATATTCATATTCACTTGTGGTCAAAACAGTATACTTAGAAAGGCAATGCAGTCAAGCAAGCACAATGCAGAAAAACTAAGTATACTCGGGCCTTCACCATAGGCTGTTTACGGTTGCCAAGTAACTTGTAGCTCATGCAATCAGAATTAAAAGCCAGAGCTATCCGTTATATGATGAAAAATATATAACTGGCCATAAGTTAAATAGCTGCAGCTATAGGATGTTTGATAAACGCATGATACAGACATGGGAGACATATTTACTTTTTGTTTATTGTTCCTTCAATAAAAGATGAGCTCAATCAACAGCATTTTTATTAAATTGTTTTCTTTAAAAATAACATTAAATTAGGCACTTACAATGGAAGAGAATAGGGCCAATCTGTAAACATTCAAATTCTCCCTGTTTCAGATGTATAGCCACAAGACGTAAATAATATGTATGTTAACATGATTTTAGTGTAAGAAAATCGCTTAAAAGCTTTTTCTGTGTAAAATTATATCTAATTTTACGACATCATTGCCATGATGACATAACGTCTTAAACCCTGTAATCCCGCAAAAACGATTTAAACAACTTTACAGCTCAAATAATGCACAAGTTTTAATAGACAAATTATATATATATATATATATATATATTTACAGTATCTCACAAAAGTGAGTACACCCCTCACATTTTTGTAAATATTTGATTATATCTTTTCATGTGACAACACTGAAGAAATGACACTTTGCTACAATGTAAAGTAGTGAGTGTACAGCTTGTATAACAGTGTAACTTTGCTGTCCCCTCAAAATAACTCAACACACACAACAAAAGTGAGTACACCCCTAAGTGAAAATGTCCAAATTGGGCCCAATTAGCCATTCTCTCTGCCCGGTGACTCGTTAGTGTTACAAGGTCTCAGGTGTGAATGGGGAGCAGGTGTGTTAAATTTGGTGTCATCGCTCTCACACTCCCTCATACTGGTCACTGGAAGTTCAACATGGCACCTCATGGCAAAGAATTGTTGCTCTACATAAAGATTGCCTAGGCTATAAGAAGATTTCCAAGACCCTGACACTGAGCTGCAGCATGGTGGCCAAGACCATACAGTGGTTTAACAGGACAGGTTCCACTCAGAACAGGCCTCGCCATGGTCAACCAAAGAAGTTGAGTGCACGTGCTCAGCTTCATATCCAAAGGTTGTCTTTGGGAAATAGACGTATGAGTGCTGCCAGCATTGCTGCAGAGGTTGAAGGTGTGGGGGGTCAGCCTGTCAATGCTCAGACCAGCTCTGTGATGTCATCATGGAGGAGTGGAAGAGGACTCCAGTGGAAACCTGTGAAGCTCTGGTTAACTCCATGCCCAAGAGGGTTACAGCAGTGCTGGAAAATAATGGTGGCCACACAAAATATTGACACTTTGGGCCCAATTTGGACATTTTCACTTAGGGGTGTACTCACTTTTGTTGCCAGCGGTTTAGACATTAATGTGTGTTGAGTTATTTTGAGGGGACGGCAAATTTACACTGTTATACAAGCTGTACACTCACTACTTTACATTGTAGCAAAGTGTCATTTCTTCAGTGTTGTCACATGAAAAGATATAATCAAATATTTACAAAAATGTGAGGGGTGTACTCACTTTTGTGAGATACTGTATATATATTTATGCTTATACAGTATAAATATATATAAAAGTGCTTTTTTAATATTACAAGCTTCATGTTTCTGCCTTTAACCTTCCAAAAATTGTCCCCATTCACTTCCATTTTAATTGCCTCACTGTAGCCTTGATTTTTGCTTTTTGTAAGAAAAAGAGGGACTAGTCGAACATAATCAACATAATGGCACTATTGCTGTTGATTGAGCTTAAAGGGATAGTTCACTCAAAAATTTTAATTCTCTCATCATTTACCCACCCTCATTCCAGCCCAGTTGCATATAACAGAAGAAGAAAAATATTTTTAAAATAATATTTCAGCTGTATAGGCCCTCACAATGCAACAAAATGGTAAAGCTCCAAAAGCACTTAAAGGCAGAATAAAAGTAATCCATAAGACTCAATAAATCAATATCTTCTGACGCAATATGATAAGTGTGGGTGAGAAACAGGTAAATATTTCAGTCCTTTTTTACTATCAATCTCCACTTTCACATTCTTCTGCTTTTGTTTGTGGCAATTTGCATTATTTGTGCATACTGCCACCTTCTGGGCAGGGAGGAGAATTTATAATAAAAAAGGAATAGTTCACCCTAAAATTTAAATTTTCTCATCATTTAATCACCCTCATGCCATCCCAGATGTGTTTGACTTTCTTTTTTCAGCAGAACACAACAAAGATTTTTGAAAGAATATTTCAGCTCTGTAGGTCCATACAATGCAAGTGAATGTGTGCCAACATTTTGAAGCTCCAAAAACAAGGTGTGTGTAAGAAATAGATCAATATTTACAACTTTTTTTAGTTAAATATTAGCTTCCGGCCAGTTGTGGTATGTACGTTCACGAGGGTCGAGGTCACGCAGCCTCTCGCATGAAGTAAGCACGTTGACAAGTTCACATGAGAACTGATGCTTGAAATACAAAATATAAGTACAGTGTTGTTTACAAGGAATATTATACAGAAGCTGAATTGAATTTGCTATTGATTTGTATTTTCTCTGTTTCTTTTTCAAAATGGTGCTTGTGGGCGTTTTAAATATTGATCTATTTCTTACACACATCAAGTGTTTCGCTTTAGAAGAAATTAATTAATCCACTGGAGTCAAACTTTTATGATGGCTGTACTGTATGAGGTTTTTGGAGCTTCAAAATGTTCTATTGTATTGTATTAGGGCTGAAACGATTAATCGATGTTATCGACAATGTCGACAATAAAAATTGTCTACAAACATTTTAGTTGTCGAATTGTCGTTTGATCTCATTTAACTAAACTTGAGATCATATGAAACTCTTATGATGATGCGATAGAGGAGCACAGCAGCTCGCGCCTGACCGAGGAGAGGAAGAAAACACATGTCTAGATGCACGCTATACTTTCCAAACAGCTTCAGGTGATGTAGATCACAAAATATAATGGAATTATAATGGAGAAATGCAAAATAAGGAAATACAGAAGCACTGTCGTCGTGAAATAAAGCAGAGCTGGATCTGGCATTCCACTTAAGCAAAACCTGCATGTCAGAGCATCTAAAATGCAAACAACCTGGCATTATATCCTTAATGCATCCCTTATTAAAGTTCAAATAATAAGGAAGTGCATCATAAATAAACTACAAAAATGGCATTTCTCTGTGCGGTCAACACCACTTCTATGAGTCGCATGAAGGGGAGAAACTGAAACTGCACCCGACTGAGGCACCCTCTGGCGCGGGGACACCCGTCCCTCATGCGCGTTTGCTTTAGATAGATTAATAAAGTGATGGATTGCAACATATTGAATCATAATATACTGTAGCCTATGTGTCACGTCTGTATCTTATTGTGAAGTAGATATGCAGCTCTATTAAGAAGATAGAGTTTGTTTTTGTGAGTTAAAGATGGATCGAAGTGAAAATAAAGTTGCAGGAGTGTAGTTTTAGCCCATTACACTGCAACAAAGTTTTTGATCAGTCTTTTTTGGCTTGTTTTCCAAAAATAATATCTAAAACTCATACATTACATTAGTAGCTATACTGCAGAAGAAATGAAATTGTTATTGGAGAATGTTGAATACAATATGTAATAAAACAGTTCCTTGGAATTCAGTGAATGTCATTTAGAGATATTTTTAAAAGATGATTTTGTCCTCTTTATTGTTAGTAAGCACTTTAATACAACCTTTTAAGTCTAGGCACAAGATGAATAGTCAGTTAAAAGCTAATGATTAATCGTTGCAATAATCAAACGAATAGTCGAATAATCATTCTAATAATCGTTAGATTAGTCGATTATCAATATAAATGTTAGTTGCAGCCCTACATTGTATGGACCTACAGAGCTGAAATATTCTTCCAAAAATATTTATTTGTGTTCTGCTGAAGAGAGAAAGTCATACACGTCTGGGATGGCATGAGAGTGAGAAAATAATGAGATAATTTAGATTTTTAGGTGAACTTTTCCTTTAAATATTGATCTGTGTTACACCCACATCTATCATATAGCTTCTGAAGACATGGGTTTTACCACTGGAGTCTTTTATATAGTAATTTTATGCTGCCTTTATGTGCTTTTTGGAACTTCAAAACATTGGTGTACCTATTAATTTGTATTGTGAGGACCCACAGAGCTGAAATACTCAAAAAAATGTGTTTGTGTTCAACAGAAGAAAGACAGTCATACACATCTGGGATGGGATGAAGGTGAGAAAATGATGAATGAATTTTAATTCTGGGTGAACTATTCCTTTAACTTGTATTGGGCCTAGAATTTTCCTTTAATCGATGATTTGATAAGGGTAAGACTGCAACAGTTTTGTTTTTATTGCACTGATCATTACTTGATGGTCTCACATCTGCTTTCAGGCATCATAACAAAAGGTACACAAAACTACTACATTGAATCTTACACCCTGATGTTAAGCAAAGATGGCAAAAACTGGAAAGCATACAAAGCTCCATCAATCAAAGAAAGAAAGGTACACTAAGACTAATTCTTCCTTTGTACCTTTCATATACCTTTGTTTAATTAATTGAAATCCCAGTTCTTGCTTAACATTTGATATATTTCAAACTGTTAAATTCATATGATTATATTATTTGAAGGTGTTTGAGGCCTATGCTGATGGTCATTGGACAGTGCTCAACAGTCTGATCCCTCCAGTAGTAGCACGCTACCTACTTCTGAAACCCCAGCAGTGGCATAGCAGGGCCTCTGCACAAGTACAAGTGCTGGGTTGCCCTTCTGCCCCTCTCAGACCCCGTTCCCATGGAGATGGTAAGGATTTGCCACAGAATTCAGAACCGATATTCATTGCAGAGTAGGAACTTCAGTTTAGATGTGGACATTGCATAAAGTTACAGTTCCAAGGACATTGTGGTAAATGATAAATTAGGTATTTCTTAACATTTATCTCACTTTTTTCATAAGGAGTCAACTCTGGCAAAGCAGCTGTCACAGAAACAGTACCTCTAGACACACTGCCCACTGAGGGTCCTGTAATCACAAGAAGCTCAGGTGAATGAATTTGATTAGGTGACTTCAAAAATGATTGACAATTTGAATATAATGCAAGTCCCCCTTGATCATTTTGTGGTGCCTCTGCTGGGCCCACAAGGAAAATCTAGGGGGGCAATGCACCCCCTAGCCCCCCTTTATTGTCTGCCATTATTTCCCTACAGGTCCTAGCCAGGCACTGATACTAGTGGTGGGCATGGTTTTGGGTGCCACTCTGTGTGTGGGTTGCCTTTTGGCTGGACTCATTTGGTGGAGAAGGTACCACATCAACTGTTCCTCAGAAAGAATTTAGAACGGACATTGCAAATGACAGCAGGGCTACAAACTTAACAAATATTGATACAGATTGTCCCAATATTAACCACTATGATTCTGTCTTTGAGTGAATCTAAAAGCACTTTCCCACTGCACTTTACGGTTCGACTTGCCTCAACTCTACTCGCTTTACTTTTCTGAGCTTGCATTTCCACTACAGTTTATTTACAGCAGGAATAATATGGCACTTTCCCACTGCATGTTATGGTTCAACTCGCCTCAACTCTACTCGCTTTACTTTTCTGAGCTTGCATTTCCACTGCAGTTTAGTGCCTCATCAGCGTGGGTGGGATTATAGGCTGATCGTCATAGCCGCCTCTACTGCCATGACATCATCTTAAACACAACACAAACTGACCAAAACAATAACACGACCGCTAGCTGTTAGCTACTAGCTCATTCTGCTGCATAAAGCAGTTGTTGCATGGCGATTTTACACAAGTGTAACAGTTAAATGGGCCTTGTTGTTTTAGAAGCTTCCAGTAGCTGGTCAACTAAATAACGTGAAGCTTTCAAGCAGAGTATAGAGTTAACATAACAAAATGTACCTTCCTCCATCTTGGCTGAGTCCAGGGCACTCTCCCACCCATTGTTCGCCGGTTTAGATAGCGTCCATTTGGTCGAACCACTTCCACTTTTCCTTGATGGTTCAAGTTTTTAAAACTTTTTTTTAAATTTTCCCTACACTGTTGTTAGGTCCGGTGGTATCCGTGAGCGGCCAACAGCTAAGACACTTCCTGAGAAACTTTTTCATTTCACTCATCGTTAACGAGTGGACAATCTGCACCTCGTTTATTGACCACAGCATGGTTTTGCACACAGCCATTTCTTTTTTCACAATTCAAAAGTGGCGTGAACAAATGATACTGTTATCGCTGTTGCTATCTTTAAAACTAGAGGGTTGATGTCACGTGTTGGAAATCCAGTGACGATTCTCCTTGACCAATCAGGGATCTACAGGATTTTGACGTCACATTTATTAACGGCTCAGCTCGCTTGGAACCTCGAACGAGGTGGTACTAGTAAAAGTATCTAGTAAAAGTATCTAGTACCAGGTACTATCCACAGTGGAAAACCCCAAAAAAGCGAGCAGAGTCGAGTTGAGTCGATTTGTACCGTGCAGTCGAAAAGCCCCATAACAAAAACATCAAGGTCACATTTCACCCCAAAATCTAAAAATAAGAAATCATATTTTGCATGAAGAAAATAAGGCCTATTTTATTTACCATTAAGATTTTTTCCTTGTGACATTACATACTTGATAATTCAGCACATTATCCCCAAATCTTGCTATTGCAATACAGTTTTTTTGTAGTTTGTTTTATTCCTAATCCCCATTTTTCTCAATGGTGATTCTTCTAAATGTCTTTCTTACTGTGACTGTGTTACAGTTTCACATTTGCATAAAAAGGCAGTACAACAAATACTATCATCATTTATAATATACTGGATGATGTGTACTTTAGAATTTAATTTATATAATTTGTCATAATAATTTTTTCTCAATACAGTATTAAGTAAGATTTATAAACATTTTTTGCATTACGGTAATGAGAATTCGGGTTATAAGAATGTAATTATTGTTGTGAAAACAATGCCATGGTGTAAAAAATATTAATATTCACAAAATAGGAAATGTAACCCTGATATGTTCTTTCACAAGAATCACCCCTCTACCTGTCTTTTTTTACTTCAGAAAAAGAAGTGCACAAATAAAGAAATGCAGTGTTGACCAAGGTAACAGTTATTTCTCTGTATCTCTAGTATGTTTTTTATTCCACGTCCAATATTGTCGTTATTTCCGAACTGACTTTATTTGTCTCTGCTTCAGGCTGTCAGGGTGTCCATGGGAAGATGCTTCCGTGCACAAATCCAGAGATTATATCATACCCTTTGTTTAGGAACATCCACGACGCTCTCCCCAACCCTCCTCACAATGGTAAGATATCCACAAATCTTTTCAACCCCGGTTAGCAATGAATACCAAAATTCATGAAGGAAAGTTTTAATCGACAAACGAGACAAGGCAGTGTTTGTTGAGAAGATGCCGCTGGGTACAAAAGTTCTCAGAGTCTCTTCAAACCAACAGCTCATAGACATCATGTAAATATATAGCAGCACATAAGATGGTTAGTGTGACTCAAACTGCAGCAAGGAAACTGAGTGAAAACCAAGTAGTCATTCTGACCCTTTGTTAGAGCCACCCCCACTATGTTGCCAGATTCAGCAAAGAAAGACAGTATCGTTACTCTGTACTCTTTATACATATTTCTTTTTACCACATATGCCATTTGAAATTTAAAGGTGAAATTCTTTTTTTTTTTTTAGATGTTTATTACTTTCTTTTTCTCTGATCATGTCACTGTATCACAACTCAGATGATGCTGCTGTGATAGTGTGGTAAGAGAGAAAAAACATAAAGGAATCATGTTCTGAGGAAGAGAAAAAAAGATTTTGAGCCATCTACACTTGTGACCTTTTCCCTATGTTATGACATAAAATTCATAGCAATAAATTCAAGCATTTGGTATTTGGAAATAACATAATTTTATTTGAATTGTAGGGGGAAAAAGAGGCTGGAGGGCATATATTATCATCCAAAATAATGCATTTCAGAGTAGCTTATTTATGGCATCATGAGCTGCTTTTGATGCAACAAATACAGTAGAATTTATAACAAATACAATTCATAATCAATTCATAGATATGATAATTGTATCTAAAAAAAATAAGTGGGTGGAGTTTAAAGTTTTTAGAGCATTTTAACGTCTAAAGTTTAATTCAGCATCTTAAGTCAACTCGATCTGGTTTTGATGAACAGGTTAGAAGTTATTTAAATATAGGCTAATTAATACAATTACTAGCTAACAATCCACATGTATGACATTTGTTTCAAATATTCTTTCAACAAGAAAAATAAAGTGGTAAGTGCCACTGCACAATATGGGATGCTCGTCAAATGAATGTGTGTCTTATTGGCAGATCTGCCATTTTACAGTGTAAATAGCTTAGTGTGACAAGGAGGAGGGCGTGGCCGGGCAGTGAGGATGCACGCCAGACACTGAATTGTCCTAATCAGCCAGGAGGGGGATAAAGATGAGCCGGAGGTGCCAGTTCGAGAGAGAGAGAGAGACATGCGAGTGCTGTGTGTTTATGTTTGTTGAAGTTCAGTTATGTCATACAAATTATGTTGACTGTTCTGCCGGTTCCTGCCTCCTCCTTGCCCGTCCTGTGAACCCTGTAACATTGGTGCCGAAATCCGGGAAGGAGGAGGGTTGCGCTGTTGTGGAGGCCTCGCCACTGCTATCCGCCAGGGTAGGAGCCGCAGCTGTCCGCCAGGGGACGGAGGAGTCGCTGCCGTCCGTCGAGTGTTGGAGGAAGCGCTGCCATCTGCCGGAAAGGGGAGGAGCCGTTACCATCTACCAGGGGTCGGAGGACTCGCTACCGTCCACCAGGGGAGGAGCACCTGTCGTCCGCCAGAGGGCGGAGGAGTGGCTGAGGACCAGGCGACGGCATGTTCGGGGACAGGCAAGGGAGTATTTCTCTCTCTCGCCTCTCACTGTCTCTCCACCTTACTCTTTCCCTCTCCCTCCCATTGTCTCTCCAAGGGCTCCAGAGAGGTAGGGAAGACCTGCCGGCAGAAGGATGGCCAGAAGGGCAACACCTCCCCTCCAGGAAGGGGGGGGTAACGTCAAGCCGGAGGTTTCCCCGTCCTTAATCGGGCAGCGGAGGTGTGTGATGAGGGTGTAGCTAGGCCGTGAGGACGCATGCCCGGATGTGAATTGTCGTAATCAGCCAGGAGGGGATAAAGAATAGCCGGAGGCGCCAGTTTGAGAGAGAGAGAGACACACATGCGGCCGCTGTGTCTGTGTGTTTATGTTTGCTTAAGTTCAGTTATGTCATTAAAATGATGTTGACTGTTCTGCCGGTTCCCACCTCCTCCTTGCCCATCCTGTGAACCTGTTACACTTAGTTATAATGAGAGTGATCTGGTTTTGTTTTTTTGGCTGCAGTTGTTTGGAAAACTTTGATGCTGACATTATCCAGGTCAGCAGCCTCTGATGATAGCGGTATGTGGATGGAGGCCACATACTTTGTGCTGTTGTTGGAACAGTGGAATTAGACAATGTCTCTTATTCCCCTGCCCAAGTGACTCGATGGCAGCATAAACATGTCTTTCTTTAGTCAGCAGTGCTTCTCTGAAAGAGTTCTTTAACTGGAGCCCAAATTAGGGGCATTGAAGCCAAAAGAGCACCCTCCCCACAACCCACTGGCCAACAGACTCTTTAGTAAGGGGTTCTGGGATCTGGAGGACAGAGGATCAGTGGTCAAGACAATCAAATTCCTTTCTAAAGTTGCTTCAATTACAGCAGTTTTGCCCTGTTAGCATTCCTGCTGTGTGAGTTGAGGATTGAGAGGAGGCAAGAAGAAAGAAAGGCGGACAACATGGGGCCCATTCCATAGCCCTAACTACTTTTTGACACAGTGCAGTGGGTGACCAGGGTGATCAAATGGGAACTCAATAATGCCTCGATATGAGCTGGCCCAGGGTAAGGCCCGCCCTCTGGGAATGAGGACCAATCAAAAGGAGGGTGCATTCACTACTTTATATTGTGTGTCTGATTGCTTGATAATTGAGGTGTTTTAATAACTACGTATTGTAAATGCTTGCTGTGGCACACATCTAAAGCATCATATGCATCATGTTTGCATTATAGTAGCATATACTGTACTTTTATGATCTATTACTTTTTAATAATATTAAAGAAACATTTTATATTAGGCTGGGATTTGTAAGGCATAACATATATTAATTAATTAATTAATTAATTAATTAAAACAAATGTTGTTTAAAACAATCTTTTTGATTTAAAATAAATCAGTAATATTTAATATTAATATTGAATAATTCTTTCATAATTTTATATAAAACAAAATTGAAATAACTTAAAATATAATTGTTAAAAAATATTTGAACTTGAAGGATATATCCGTGCTTGCATGGAAGCAAAATAATAGTGTTTTTAATATAATAGTGTAAAAATATAATTCTTTCTCTGATTGTTGTAAATCAAATGAGTCATTATAATCATTATTCATTAGTTTATTTATAGGTTTGAAGACTGCATTAATGAACCCTTTTAAAAGTGATGTCCCATGATCATGAATAGCACTTCATTGCAGCGTGAATCCTACATTCTGTATTTCTTTAACATTTCTCTGTTGTTTCCAGACTATGATGAGCCTGATGTAGTATCTGGTGGGCAGATGATGGGTCTCACGTTCAGACCCCTGATGGAAGAGGGCTACACAGTCCCCTTCGCTTTCAACCAATATGACACCCCCGGACAACAATTTCCAGAATACACCGATCCGCTGCCCCCCGAACCAGAATATGCAACTCCCTTTGGTGAAATATACTCTCTAATATCACAATCACTGGACAGCCAAAAGAACACCAATCTACCTGTATGCCAATCCACACAGGGAACAAGAGCATTGCTGGGACAACAGTATGACTGCCCTGCCCACAGAGTGATCTCTAACGGGTACTGTACTCCAGTCTCACATGGTACTAGCCATAAGGCTAGTGTGATCCATGTTGAGCCCCAGACAGTAGAACCACTAATACATACCTACCATGAGCCACTTTAAGCCACTTTGCCATCTCTTACTGAAGACACTTGGACCAAGTCTTTGTATGGCTGCTAAAAAGAACATTTCTGCAATTCTAAAGACAACATATGGAACAGGAATGGGCATATCATATTAATAAGGAAAATATGCAGGGTTCCCACAGTTATAAAAACCCTAGAAATAACAGGGCATTTTAAAAATTTGTTTTTCTAGGCTTGGGGAAGTATTAAAAATGAGTGCTAATAAGTAATGGCAATGTAATTGAAATCTCATGTAAAAATAAATTGTTCATATTAGTTCCTATCCCTTAACTAATGTTAACATATACAACTTTTAACTTTAAAAGTGTATTAGTAAATGGTGCAATTAACTAAGATTAATAAGTGCTGTAAAAGTATTGTTCATTGTTAGTTTATGTTAACTATTGTAGTTAACTAATGTTAACGAATACAACTTTATTGTAAAGTGTTACCAAATATATTTACCTTAAATACATGGTGCATTGCTTTAGATAAAAGTATCTTCCAATGCGTGTAAAAGTATTGTGCAACGTGCAGTATACTGTTCATTTCTTTTCCAAACTTTTTTGTGGAGAAGAAAAAAAATACTTACTAAAATTAAAGCAGAAGACTGTCAAACTGTTCATAATTAAAGCAAAAGACTGTTAAACTTCATATATGACTGGGGGAAAAGAAAGCACTGAAGCACTATTTGCAGTAAAACTTGTACTCTTTAGAGTTTCTGGATGTGTGGTGTTATCACAAAGAACAAGAAAACACTCCTAGTGGCCTCTGGCCATTAAAAATATAGCCTGGTCTCATGAACATTGTGACCATGGCAACATTTTTGCAAAACGAAATAATATGCCTCAATACACGTTTGGTTACAGTTTCCCATTATAATGTCCAGCAGGGTGCCAAAAGTGAGTGAAATGCTGTCTTAATCAGATTAGGTTTTTAAGATTAAAATTAGATGGAGGTTTTAATCAGTAAAATTTACCTCCCTAACCTAAAAAAGTAACCTAAACCTAATTAATATTGTTCTAAAATCAATATAGAGGTAAACAAAACAGACATCCTATACCCTTAACCAACACCTCAATCTATCCAAAAGTGTCCAAAGAAAAAATGCAAAATGAAAAGCACATTTTCTGAAGCAAACACATCATTTCATGTCGCTTCTATGACACTCTTGCAACCTAGTCTCATAGAATGAACATTAATACATTTTAGCAAACATGTCAAGTCATGCATGCTGAATCAGTGCTTAAAAGGCCTCTTTCTGGAGCTTGCCTCACCAAAATAAGCGAGCATAGAAATGATAACAAGCAGTTAATTAACAGTTAAGAATAATTTTATTTACAGATCTGCTTTGTTGAAACCCGGCAGAATCAAATCTGTATTGATGCATCATATCTAACAATAATTCATTGAAGACTTGGAAACTGAGAAAGGTACTTTTTACTGTATCTCTAATAATGTTTTCCTTGTGTCTGGATTAGCTGTGCATGTATATGTAGTAATTCTACATAGTTGTTAAAAAAGGTCTTCATTCACAGATGTGACATCCACAACAGAGAATTAGGCAAAGAAATGTGTGATGCAGCAGTTTCCTTCTGTATCAAAGCACATGTTTAATTTTTTTCAGGTAACATGAAGTGGTGTAGTTCCAAAACTTTTACTCTTTGGCCTTTAGTTTCATGAAAACTAATTCTGAACAAAATTAAAAGGTACCATATAACCAACCGGTTACCAGCATTTCAAAATAATGTTTTCACTCCGGAACAATTGAAAATCACATTGTTCTTGTTTTCGGTTATGTTCTGTTAAAATTTTCAATTTCGTTCCTTGAACCATTTTTAGTCCTTGAGGCATGGCCTGAGACAAGGGTGGAGTCAGTGGTGGGTTTGGGGGGTGACCACAAGGCAGGGACAGGGTCACGAGGCCTGGGAGGAGGCCATGGGGCAGAGGGGACAGCTGCGGCTGCTGGACATGGTTCAGGAGGGAGCAGCTCAGAGGGCCAAGCCGTAGAAGGCTCGGGGAGTGAAGCCGTGGAAGGCTTGGACACTGGCCATGACAGGGGAACAGTCATAGTTACTGTGAGCACAGGCAGTGGCAGGGTAACAGTCAGTGATGAGAGAATGACCTCTGTGGTCATTGGCATTGACAGGGAAACAGCCTTTGTGACTGTGAGTACAGGTGGGGACAGGGGAACGAACTGTGTATTTGATATTTACTTTATTATTATCTATGTTTTGTTGCGGTTTAGTATTGTTTTGCACTGGAAGCTCCTGTCACCAAGACACATTCCTTGTACGTTTAAGCATACTTGCCAATAAAGATGATTCTGATTCTGTCTCCTTTGGGAGTCGGTACCAATGTTGTCCACCTCCTGTTTGGAAGGCATCATATAGAAACTTTCAGACACAACTGACCTGTAATTCACATTGGTGTGGAAAACTGTGAGAAATTCTCTGCCACTGTCTGTGATGTTGCATTTTGGCTATTGGTATGTACCTGAAGAATCCAGTGAATGCTGCATGATACGATTTCATCATTACATTGGTCATTTTCAATAATCTTCAAAGGGTATGACCTCAAAGCATTCTCATGTTTGAATGCCAAAGTTTCTCCTGTTCTTTTATAAACCCCACCTCTCTATGAACCTCCCACTTACAAGTATGAACAGGCAAAGCTTTAAAAAGCAGATCAACACTGTGAGGTCCCACCCCTTCAATGCTCAAACAGAAAAATGCTGCTCTTGGCATATGTGCTCAGAAAAACCTGGGGAAGTGTGGGATTATCTCAATTTATTTTTAAAATTGTAATTTCTAGATTGGATTAAATACCATCCACAAGGCAAAAAGCTATTTGGACCTATTCAGACCTCCAAGGATCCTGGTGTACTGCCATCATCCCTTGTCAAATCATCATAGAGTACCAGCGAGTACCAGTAAGTCAAACCTAGCTGTGTTATTCATACGATTAGTGGTCCACTAGTTCAGAAGTCATGGATCTTACTTTGTGGCAGTACCAGTTTCGTATCATCATGCTGGGGGACTCCACAGTGGGAAAGTCATCCATGCTGAAGCGCTATACAGAGGACCTTTTTCTGGAGTGCATAAACCAGACCGTCGGTGTGGACTTCTATGTGCACTTCCTAGAGGTGGAGCCTGGGGTGAGAGTGAAACTGCAGTTCTGGGATACAGCTGGTCAGGAGAGGTTTAAGTAAGCAGAGAACACACACAGTATCTACATTCACTCCAAACTTTGAAAGTTATACCATGAACCAAACTAATACGATTTACATTCTCCTATGTATATACTTAAAGTGAACTATTCAGTTGACCAAACAAGAATAAACAGGGACTTTTTTTTTTTTTAACTTCTGCAGGTTTACTCAGAATTACAGCTAATACAGTTAAGGGAAGTACCACTCTTAAAAAAAAGATATTGTGAAATGTATTACTTATCATAGCATCAGGTTTGAAGTATTTAAATCATCATACTTCAGGAAGTATGTTGTCAGTTTTTGCACCATAGTAATTCCTACTATTGGAATTGGTCTGCATGGTTGACTTTAAAGGAATCGACAGCATTTATGTGAAGCTTATCATTTTATAAAAGCACTTACATTAATTCTGATGAAACTAGTGTATTATTTGAGCTGTAAAATTGTTTAAATTAAATTGTAAGGATTACAGTGTTTACAGCGTTATGTTGTCATGGAAGCAAAGCTGTAAATTGGATATAACATCTACGGTTTTATCTCACTAAAATCATGTTAACACACATTGTTTACATCTTGTGCTGTGCAGTGTGTAAACTTCACTCCTCTGGCCTCAAGAGGCACACTAGCATCTGTAAGTCCTCATTAGCACACCCGCCTCCCAAGCTGGAGATGCCGGTTCGAATCCCGCTCGCAGTAGGACCGGTTACAGTGGTGACATGACCCGGATGGGAGTGTGGTTTAGGGGGTTGAGTGTTAGGGTAGCCAGCTGGTACGTGCTGTGCAGTGTGTGTAAACCCCATTCCCCTGGCCTCAAAAGGCACACTAGCGACTGACACTAGCACGCCTGCCTCCCATGCCAGAGACACTGGTTCAAATCCCACTTGGAGTGGAATGGTAACATTTACAGAGCTATTTAGGGCAGTTCCTATTTTTATTTATACCACTGTGATTCAAGCTCAAAATGTAACTGTTCCCCTTAACTGAAAGGGAATTTCCTGAACAGCTTGACATTTGTCAGGGATCTTACCCAGGATTTGGGAAAAGTACATTTAGGTGGTAAAGCAATGATATGTTCAATGCTGATACTGTAAGGTATGATAGCTCAATCACTGCATTTGGCACCCATGTGCAGACCCGTTGTCATGCAACCAGGCTTTTAATATCCAAAATGTAGGTTGGCAGGGGAAGAGTAATTTATGTTCAGGAAGAAAGTCATTTCTTGGAGAAATTACAACCCAATCCTAAACTTACCCCTAAACCTTAACCTTTCCAATCAGGTAGTGCTTTCCTCATAAAGATGAATTAGTCTTCCCCTACAATTCAATATTGTGCAAATCCACAACCAGGCTCACAAATCTTCCAATGACTAGCAAAAAGTTTTTTTTCATGATAAAAAATTATTTTGTCAATTCTGAAGCAGCATATATCTCTCGAAAAAAGTATTTTTAATGCAGCACAGAGGCAACAAAGATAATTATATCACAAGTTTGAAAGTTGAGCATGGATTCTCGTGGAAAGCCAACTGAAAACAAGATGTGCAAATGTTGACAACAGCAAATTTTAAGGCCCTTCTGATGCGGCATTCCACTTACGTAGAATCAAAGCCACATATTAGCCATTACTAGGGGATAAAGCGGGTCATAGCCTGCATATTGTAGTATGGCTTTTGTGGAGCATTGCATCTTCATATAGAATTTCCGATTGAGGAAAGAGCAGTCTTAAATCAAAAGTGTAGTCACCTATAAAAGTGGTTGTGCAATCAGAGGTCATCATAATAATGCATCCACTTTTTTTTATTAAAATAAACAAATTGTCCTAGGCTTTGTGAATTTTAAGCGACCATCCTGACTGTGTACAGATCACAAGAATACGTGTTATAAAGCAGTATATTCATAGGTTTTGTTTATTTTCAGATACGTTTTCATGCATACTTATCAACAAGCATTCGTGTAGAATAGTGGTTAAAGCTCTGAGCTTGTAACAGAAAGGCTTTAGGTTTAAAGCCATTAAGGGGTGATCCATGATCTCTATAATGGACCACTGAGAAAGACACTCTCAGGTTACTGCATTGGGATGGTCACTGTATAAATGTCAGCCAAATAAGTAGTAGGAAGCTCAGCTGACAGTGGAAACTGCTAACATTCTGGACATGACCATGGTGTGGAAACTTACCTTCAACTATGCTATGCTTTCAGGTCTGTGACCCGCTCGTACTACCGTAACTCAGTCGGAGGTCTGCTGATGTTTGACTTGGGCAATCGTGCCTCTTTTGAGCATGTGCGGCAGTGGCACGCAGAGGTGTGTGAGCGAGTACAACCTTACACTGTGCTCTTTGTTCTGGTGGGACACAAAAGTGACCGAGATCAGGCTGGAGAACGAGAGGTGGACCGAACTGAGGCCAAAAGACTTGCAGGCCAGTTAGGAACACCGTACATCGAGGCCTCTGCCAAAACGGGTCACAATGTGAAGGAGGCATTTGACCTGTTGACCCAGCAGATTTATCAGGGCTTGAAGAATGGAGAGGTGGAGTTGTGCGAGGGATGGGACGGGGTCAAGTGCTCAGCTCCTGCTACAGAAATGCTACAGAATATCCAGAACAATGAACCTGCTGAGAAAAACAAGAGCTGTGCCTGCTAACCAGTTCACTTAATTTAATTCTGTCATTATTCACTTACAATTATGCCATTCCTTACCCACATGCTGGTATTTTTTCTGTGGAATATTAAGGAATTTTGAAGAAGAATCTTTATATAGCTCTATTCCATACAATGACAGTGACCATGGGAAGTCAAGCTCAAAAAAAGTACAAAAAAAGCAGGCTTGACATCATGGTGTTTGGACACAATACATGTAAGAAACAATTAAATATTTTATTGATGTCTAACCTGCACCAAAGTCACCATTTTTTCACCATCAAGTCAGTTTATATTTCTTGATTCAACAATAGGTATTGCATCAACTGTTGATATAAACTGAAGTTTGTTTTACCCTTATCAATATGGTGCCTAATTCCTTAGTGTCACAAATATGAATGTATTGTTGCTGAATAAGAAAGGGTACCTTTAATACAGAGTCTTCCTAAAATAATTCATAATTGCCCACCATTCTGAGTAAGGAATCTGAGAACTAATCCTGTACATTTGTAAAGGACTCAATGGGACATATATAAAGGGTGCTTACATATTGAGTTGAGTTCCAGTCCAGACATATTGGAGTAACTTTTCAGAAGTAACCAGCACAACTTGTTAAGCCAGTTCAGTGCGAGTGAATCACAATTATTAGTCTTCATTTATTCATGAAAAACAGGATATTGTAAAACACTGGGATATATGACCAAAACCAAATTCAGTTTATACCAACCCCCCCATCCCTACAGCAAAGTGACACCATTGCCCAAACACTTGACAAATATATAATCCCTGCTAACAGATTAACATTTGCATTGCCACAAGTTCAGAAATTCCATTTCCCATCTAATGAACCTGATTACAAGGGAAATAGTATTTATTTGGTAAAAATTACTCTTTACCTTTAGAAAGTCATACACTTAGCATTTCTGGTTCTACTCTTATTAAGTATTCCTTATGACAAGTTCTATAACACTGAACACTATAAACAAAACATAAGACACATGGTAATTTTTACAGGTGCATAGCTACAGCTGAGCAAAAATGGTGTGACTTAAATGAACGGTCAGACATATTTGAAATGTGAATGTAAATGTGGTTTGTGGGTAAAACAATTAAAAAAGTGATGTTAACGCAGAGGTCTGTGAGATTCCTACCGTATAAGAAATGCCCCAATTTAGCACCAAGCCAGAGACTCGAAAAGGTGCTCAACAAAATGAGTGAACTGCAAAGACAAATTATACAAATTCCTGCACTTTTTGAATGCATGAAATGCCAACAGAGCTGTTCTGTGACGATGCATTCTGCCCCTATGATTAACATAATTTTTATCGCCTCAAACCACCCCACTTCCAAAACTTCAGAACAAAACAAAAAAAATCAGTTGGTGCTTCAGATCTTGCTACTTTTTGGTTGTTTTGCGAATCAGCGCCATTCTCTGAAAAAACAGAAAGAGATATTTAGGAATACAAGTCATGCGTGTTCCAAAATGTTGATTCATTTGTCTTTAAGTCATTGAAAGAGAGGTCAGTTAATGTGCATGGGACTGATAGCTGACCTGTTTGTGGGCTTCTGTGGTGCATGCCTTTTTGTACGGCCGAATCTCATCTGAGCCAAAGCCAGGAATCCACATGTTCCACTGTCGTTCTGTAATGTTATGTTGGATAACACACTATATTAATGGAAATCCTTTAAAAGATGACCATCACATCATTATTAGCATAAATGTAATAATCATGGACACAACGATATATGCTCTGTTATGTTATAAATCATATAAGATATACAAATAACAAACACTTCTATGTTAGCAAGTCATATATTAGGATAAGTGCCACTCTGCCTGCAAAATATGACAGTATGCCAAAACAAGAACCTCACCAAGGTGCAGCTGGACATCCTTCACTTCAAGAGTGTTTGACTTTCGGTGTCTGGCAAGCTGGCATGCAGCAGTCACCACACTCTCAATGAAGTCATCAGCAATCTGTAAGAGCATCTTAGGAAAGGGGAAATGACTCAGGTCAACAAACAACAGCACAGCAACAGTCAGGGTGTCATTTTGTGGTCTCTTGACAAAGGTCTCTAGAAAACACATCCATGAAATGATACCACTTCATGCTTAATAGCAGACCTCAGAAAGAGGATCAAATGAAGTAAATCTTTAAAAAATGTATGGAATCTTTAATCCATCACAACAGCTAAATATATGACCAACAAGAAACAAAACAGATAATAATCATAGTTACCTCCTCCACATCCTCATCGAGTTGCTCATTAGGGTCAATTTCCCGCACGAGATCCTGAAGCTTCTTCTTACTAAGCACCTGAAAGAAGGATGAATATTGCATTATAATTTCATGAGGCAATAAAACCAAAACTTAATACTTATTTCAATTTGTAATGGGCCAAAACCTAATATATTCTGTTAGCTGAAGTGCCTCACCTGAGTTCCTTCAGGACTCAGTCTCCCTGCTGGCCCAGGGGTGCCTGGAACTTTGCCTGGAGGGACTGTACTGTTGGCCATGTTGGTGGAGAGGGGTGGTGTGGAAGAGGCTTCTGCTTTCACAACAGTGTAGAAGTTGGAGCGACTGGTCGGTGTAGGATATTGGGTCATACTATGCCTGTCAAGAGGTATCCGTCACAAGCCTGAATCACAACTACAAAGCAAAAAAGAGGTTTTAAAGAAGATTAAGGTGAGTTCAGTCTATGCAAGTCATATAAATGAACTGTGGAGGTCCAAAAGCAGACCCATGACCTGATAAATTAATACATAAATGATATAAGTACATGTCATGGGTATCACGGTTTGCAAACTAAAATTGTAGCAAATACAAAAGTGAAAGAGAGAATAAGAGTTAATCAATGTATAAATTACTAATAGGAGGTGGGTGATTCTCACAAAACCCATCAATAAAATGCCCTGGTCCTATTTTCCTCAAATAAAAATAAATAAAAATAATTATTTATATATATATATATATATATATATATATATATATATATATACATACATATACACACACACACATACACACACACACACAAATATTTAAATAATAATACAAATACATAAATAAAAACATTTATTTGGGAAAATAGAAAAGGAAGGCTATTTTATATGGAGGGTCAAATTACAAAAAAATAAATACATATTTAAATAAGCCATTATACATAATTAAATTGATAAAAACTATATAAAAAATAAATACATATTTAAATAAGCCATTATACATAATTAAATTGATAAAAACTATATAAAAAAAAAATACATATTTAAATAAGCCATTATACATAATTAAATTGATAAAAACTATTAAAAAAAATAGTTAAACTAATGATTAAATCATTCAAATAAATCAACTAATATCCCTTGTATTTCATTTTAACATTATTTGGGTTGATTTTCCATTTAAACACAAACTTGGTCTCTTTTCATTTTCAGGGTTAAGGTTATAATAAAAAAAAAATAAACCCAAAAATAATGATCCAAATAAAATGGAACCAAACTAGCGCTAAAATGAAACACACTTATTGGACATTTCTTGATTTATATAGTGATTTAATTCTGAATAGGGATGTCGATTTTCAGACATTTTCATAATCGATCGACATGGAAATTAACGATCGATTAATCAATTAATAGTTAACGTTAATTTTGCAAAATGCAAGTGCAGGACTTCAAATAGCATGAGCATGAAGCATACTGTTTAAATATAATTCAAATTAAAGAAATTGTTGGCATTTTCCTCTTCAAATATTCTTAGATCAGTGAATTTAAATACATTTACAGTAAGCTATATTTAGTTATTACAAATTACAAATTTTTTTAAACTTAATGCTGTTAAAAGAACTTAAGAATACTTAAGATACATCACTTCTATAAGTTCAATAAAAATAAAAAAATCACATTGTGGATTGTGGGGTATTTGTGGGGAGTATATAACAAAGGCTAACACTTCTCTGGTGATAGTGAAATGTCAGCTTTATGGGTCTTGGTGCTTTCCCGGCGATCGCTGACGTAATTGTAGGCAGGGAAGAAGCAAGGAGATCAACAGTGCTTGCTGTACTTTAACACACTTTCATGGTGTGTGCTGAAAACATTCATATTAATTTATAGAGAAACGCTCCAATGTTGTTTACATTGAGCCCACTTCATCTCGATGTCAACTGTCAGGCTCTTCTTCTGTGAAGTGAATAATGACATACAGCCCGCAAATGCCATCTAGCGTTTGTATAGACAAAAGGGTGACTGTATAGACAGCCTAATCAAAGTCTGCTGGCATGATTACTGAAGCATTTGTCCTGAAATTAATTGATGATCGATAAGCTTAACTGGTCAAATTATTAATGACAATTAATACATTTTTGATTAATCATTGATATCCCCAATTATCAATTTAATCGTTTTCATATTAACAATTTAATTATGTATTTAATGATTATTTAAACATTTATGTAATTTATGGAGTTTTAATTTTATCATAGTAGTACTACCTTTGTTCTGACTTTAATTTTCCATAATTAACTTTTGTAAAGCATTGTACAACAGCATATTTTTACCCTAATGATACATTTAAATACTGACTGTTATGGTAATGAGAATTAGCACTGAAAACAATAGGAATATATATATATTATATATATATATATAGTGTTCACCAACTCTGAGGATTGGTTTTTCCAGCAGGACAATGCTCCATGCCACAAAGCCAGGTCAATTAAGTGGACGGAGGAGCACTGGATAAAGACCCTGTCATGGCCAGCCCAATCTCCAGACCTGAACCACATTGAAAACCTCTGGAATGTGATCAAGAGGAAGATGGATGGCCACAAGCAATCAAACAAAGCCGAGCTGCTTACATTTTTGCACCAGGACTGGCATAAAGTCACCCAACAGCAATGTGAAAGACTGGTAGAGAGCATGCCAAGATGCATGAAAGCTGTGATTGAACATCAGGGTTATTTATTTGTTACTTTGAATGTTTTTATTGTATGGTTATTAATTGTACATATGTTTATGTATATTTTTCTGTACAGCACTTTGGTCAACTTTGGTTGTTGTAAAGTGCTTAACAAATAAAGTTGGTATGGTATGGTATTCCACCAAATATTGATTTCTGAACTCTTCCCAAGTTAAACAATTAGTATTATGCTGTTTAAAAATTTATGTGAAACTTTTTCTTTCTTTTTTTTTGCATTATTCGAGGTCTGAAAACACTGCATATTTTTGTTATTTTGACCAGTTGTCATTTTCTACAAATAAATGCTCTTAAAGACAATATTTGTATTTGGAATTTGGGAGAGATGTTGTCCGTACTTTATAGAATAAAACAAAAAATATAATTTTACTCACACACATTCCAATATATAGTAAATACAGAGAAACTGAAAATGTTGTAGTGGTCTCTTCATTTTTTCCAGAGCTGTGTGTGTGTGTGTGTGTATATATATATATATATATATATATATATATATATATATATATATATAGGGTTAAATATGACAAGGACATTTTTGACAGGTCTCGAGAGAATCAACCAGGTGAATGTGACCGACTCGATATTGTCAACTATCCAGTAGCCAGAGCATTTACAAGGTTTCGCGTCTATGACGCCCTTAAACTTTAAATCAAACACATCACACATTACAGAATCCATATCCAAAACTACAAACTCAACAACTTGCAGGCTGCAATGATTTAAGATCTGTAATTTTCTACACAGGCTAACGGATTTAGCTAGCTATATCTTCAGAGATGCTTAGCTTGATCCATCTGGACGAGTGGCGATTAATTAGTAATATTACAACATGCAGTAGTTTGGATTTATAAGTAAACCTTAATTTTACTGTGAAAGACATCACGGTAATTGTAATTCACCAGCGCACAACTTAAGCTTATCATGTTAGCAGCTAGCAAGTAAACATTTGTGCCAAAACACGTATCTTATGCCTTATCCCTTTAAATCATGAAACTGTGATAGATGGTTAAGTTGTGTTCTACCTGATCAAAATTACTTTGTATTATCTTCCCATCTTCGGCATTCCTGAACTGGAAATATGCTAAATTCCCTGTTTGTTGATGTTGCTGTTGCTTTCACAGGCGCCTCTTCTGGCTAATGGAGCCCCGTGGACATGTCGCGAGACTGTGACTTCAAAATAAAAGCACGTGGGGGGAAAATAAAACCATAAAAGCTTTTCAGATGTTGGGAACACATCAGTGTACGTGGATATTAGGACACAAGTGTTATATATTCTAGACTTTAAACTACCACTTGACATTTTTAGGACACAGAAGTTATATATTCTAGACTTCAAATGGTGTTGCATTAGTTTTAATATTTGAATATGTGTGCACATATTAAACTGCACGTATCAAATATAATTTTCCTGAAAAATTACAGTCTTTTTATTTATTTATTTAATTTCATAGTTACATTTACATTTATTCATTTGGCAGACGCTTTTAATATTATAATATTATAACCTGCTTTCCCTTAAAGGGTAACTAAACCCTAAACCAACTTTTTTTAGTTAATGATCTGTAAGAATGGGGCTTTATTAGTACTGGTCATTGATTCAAGTAATTTTTTTGACATTTGTGTATAAAGTGTTTTAATTCTACAATATATGGTGTAAAAGCGTCTGAGTGCTGCCCTCTTCAGGTTGAACAGTGGCTACTGCAGTTGAATTTTCCTATTGGCTGTTTGCGGTACTTCCTGACGTAAGCAGTGACAGCTGACATAAGCAGGTTCCAACTCACCACGCCCTTGGTACGAGCTACCACGCCCATGGCAGTATAAAAATGGACTCAAGATGGCGCCGAGTATGGCTGCTGCGTTGCGAGCTCCGTTACAACACTGCGGTTTATTGTTTGTTTTGTTTACAGTTCTTTGTTTTTTGTTCTTGGATGTTGTCTGCCTTATTGTTTACGTACAGACAAACGCTTTTGGACATTAGTTCTACAATCACACATCGAAAACCGGACTTCAAATTCCTTAATGCCGACCCGCTGTTTACAAACACGCCGGGCGAGCCCTTTGTCTGTGCTGCTCGGCCGCTGAAACGCAGAAGGAAAAGAGGAAAACGAGCCGGCGTTCTCATCAGAGTAAGACGTCGCGCAAATCGACCCCGCTACCCAGTATACTACTGGCAAATGTTCAGTCTCTGGACAACAAACTCTGCGAGCTGAGAGCCGGATCTCTTTCCAACGAGAGACGAGGGACTGCTGCGCTATGTGCCTTACAGAAACCTGGCTGTCTACGGAGATTCCAGACTCGCCATCGAAATCACGGGCTTTTCCGCGGCACCGAAGCGGACAGAGCGTAAAGACCTCTCTGGTAAAAGCAGAGGTGGTGGTGTATGTTTTATGATCAACAAATCATGGTGTGATCAGAGGAACGCACATTTCATCAAGTCTTTTGCTCTCCTGATCTGGAATATCTCATGCTTCTGTGTCGACCATTCTGGCTGCCGAGGGAATTCACAGCTGTTATCATCACAGCTGTGTACATCCCCCGCAAGTTCGACACAGACCGGCACTCAGGGAACTGTATGGGTGTATAAGTGAGCAGGAAACCAAGCACCCTGAGGCTGCGCTCATTGTTGCCGGGACTTTAACAAAGCCAACTTCAAAGCAATCGCCCAAAATACCACCAACACATAAAGTTCAACACACCAGGGGACCGGGTTTTGGATCATTGTTACTCTCCCTTCCGGAAGGCTACAAATCCCTCCCCGCCCCCATTTGGCAAATCGGACCATTCTTCCGTTCTGCTTCTGCCCGCTTACAGGCAGAAACTGAAACAGGAAGCACCCACCCTCAGAACGATCCAGTGCTGGTCGGACCAATCAGACTCTGGCGCTACAAGACTGTTTTGATCACGCTGACTGGGAGATGTTCCGTCCGCCTCTGATGACGTATTATCGAGGTTTACGCTGACAGCGTAACGTGTTTCATCAGGAAGTGCGAGAGGACGCTTGTTCGACCAAAACTATACGGATATACCCCAACCAGAAACCATGGGTTAACGGGCGATGTTCGCTGCACTCACTGCGCGGACCTCCGCTTTTAATTCTCCTAACACGGAGGAGCCGTAAACAAGCCAGTTATGCCCTCCGTAACACTATCAGTGCAGCTAAACGCCAGTACAGGCACAAGCTTGAAGGCCAGTTCAACACCACTGACTCTAGAAGTATGTGGCAGGGAATTAACACAATCACGACTACAAGCGGAATAAAGTCTCCGCCATGAACACCGCTGCATCTCTCCCGGATCTAACTTAATACATTTTATGCTCGCTTTGAGGACAGTAACACCGCCGCGGAGAGAGCACCTCGCTGCTGACGCTACAGAGGTTGATTCACTCTCCGTCTCTGTTGTGGATGTAACCCGATCATTCCGACGGGTGAACATCCGTGAAGCCGCGGGTCCAGACGGCATTCCGGCCGCGGCCATCAGAGCGCGCGCGAATCAACTGGCTGGTGTTTTTACGGACATTTTCAATCTGTCCCTCTCCCTGTCTGTAGTCCCCACATGCTTCAAAACATCAACCATTGTGCCTGTACCGAAGCAAGCTATAATCACATGCTTAAATGACTGGCGTCCTGTTGCTCTGACCCCCATCATCAGCAAATGCTTCGAGAGGTTAATCAGAGATCACATCTGCTCTGTTCTGCCCCCTCTTGGACCCATTGCAGTTTGCCTACCGCAACAACCGCTCCACTGATGATGCCATTGCATCTACAATACACACTGCTCTCTCCCACCTGGAAAAAAGGAACACATATGTGAGAATGCTGTTTGTAGACTACAGCTCAGCATTCAACACCATAGTGCCCTCCAAGCTTGATGAGAAACTCCGGGCTCTGGGCTTAAACAGCTCGCTGTGCAGCTGGATCCTGGATTTCCTGTCAGGCAGACGTCAGGTGGTTAGAATGGGCAGCAACACCTCCTCATCACTGACCCTCAACACTGGAGCCCTGCAGGGCTGTGTTCTCAGCCCACTCCTGTATTCCCTGTACACACATGACTGTGTGGCAACACATAGCTCCAATGCCATCATTAAGTTTGCTGACGATACGACGGTGGTAGGTCTGATCACTGACAATGATGAAAGAGCCTACAGAGAGGAGGTGCACACTCTGACACGCTGGTGTCAGGAGCACAACCTCTCCCTCAACGCCAGTAAAACCAAGGAGCTTGTTGTGGACTTCAGGAAGAAAGACGGAGAACACAGCCCCATCACCATCAATGGAGCACCGTGGAGAGAGTCAGCAGCTTCAAGTTCCTCGGTGTCCACATTACTGAGGAACTCACATGGTCCGGCCCACACTGAGGCCGCGTAGAAGAAGGCTCACCAGCTCTCTTCTTCCTGAGACGGCTGAGGAAGTTTGGAATGAACCACCACATCCTCACACGGTTCTACACCAGCACTGTAGAGAGCATCCTGACTGGCTGCATCACCGCCTGGTACGGCAATAGCACCGCAGTACAACTGCAAAGCCCTGCAAAGGGTGGTGCGTAACTGCCAGGAACATCATCGGAGGTGAGCTTCCTCCCTCCAGGACATATACACCAGGCGGTGTGTGAAAAAGCTCGGAGGATCATCAGAGACTCCAGTCACCCAAGTCATGGGCTGTTCTCACTGCTACCATCAGGCAGGCGGTATCGCAGCATCAGGACCCGCACCAGCCGACTACATGATAGCTTTTTCCCCAAGCAATCAGACTGTTGAACTCTTGATCTATCAGGATCAATAATTAGCACTGCACTTTATTAATCTATAATCTCACACTGGACTGTCAACATATTCTCCTCAATACAACTGCTATATATATATATATACACATATATATTTCATATACTCCCACTTATTGTATTGTATTGTATATTCTGTTCTATATTCTGCATTGTATATAATTATTGTGTTGTGTAAGTATGTGTACATCTGATTTGTAAATTGTTTTGTGTAAGTATGTGTACATTTGATATGTAAATTGTTTTGTGTAAGTATGTTGTTTATTGTAATTGGTATATGTCTCGTCACTGTCATGACTGCTATGTTGCTCGGAACTGCACACAAGAATTTCACCTACTGTTGCACTTGTGTACATGGTAGTGTGACAATAAAGTGATTTGATTTGATTTGATTTGATTTGATAAAAACCATCTCACTGTAGCGAGTCAGGAGTTGGAATTGCGAGTATTGAAAACGATCAGGATAGAGTATTTTAGCATCTATTTAGCATAGCATTTATATAGTTATTTAGATTATTTTGTGTAGCCTAGGTAGTTAATTAGCATATTTGTTAGTGTAGTATTGTTAGAAGCATAGTTAGTTAGTAGCATAGTATTGCGTCAGTGAGGATAGCTTCAAGTTAGTGTAGATTATCTGTATTTAGTACAGTGGTCAGGATGGTACGTAGGTGTAGTGTTTCTGGTTGCAACAGCACTGCTGGACTGTATAGCTTTCCAGCAGACTTGGAAATTAGGCGCCAGGGGTTGCACATCCTTGTTCTGGAAGACCGCGAGTTCCCGCCTAGAGCTGGAGGAGTGTGCAAACTGCATTTTATGCAGGATTGCTTCTCCAACGCAATGGAGGTGGAAATGGGCTTCTCCAAACAGCTCGCGCTGAAAAGTGACGCAGTGCCAAACGCTGCTTCTCCTGCATGGACTCCACCACCGCAGCGGCGTCTTGAGGTGAGTGATCATATATATTTGAATCACAATTTATGGTTAGGCTAAAGTTAATCCTCTGGGGTCGACAAACGCGTGTTCGCGATGCGGGAGTGTTAAACGTATTGCACCCTTATACATTGTATTACGGTATTGACTACCTGTATAGTTTTATTTGGAGGTATACGGTTTTGTACATGATGACGTTAAGCTTTACGTCACATTCTTCTAAGTTGAGAGAACAGCTAACTGATGTTATGTTCAAGTGAAGCTTGCTAAATAAAAATCCTGCTAAAAGGATAAACATCACTGAACAGCGTTTCGTTTGTTTTTCCTGCACGCGAGTGAAGGTGAATGCGCACTCGGATGCTCAACAGGGAGTTAAAACCGCAGTTTGAGCCAGCGGCTCGAATTGATATGGCTCCGGCCCTGTGTCCACAGACAATTCACCCTCCTCCACTTCAGGTGAAGGTGGGGGAGAATGGTCCTCGACTTCAAAAGACCGCTCCGTGGCAAAGCTACTTGCGTCACTCCAGTCATTCTCCATTTTAGAGTCTGACAGCAGCTGTCAATTAATCTGTCACTACGGGTCTCAGGTGCCCTCGGTTCGCCCCCTCTATCCCCGCTGGGGTCTGCCCACTTTTCGAGCATTTTTCAAATATTGCTAGTGGGTGGAGTCAGACTCTGAGCAGGGGTTTAGTTACCCTTTAATGGATAAAATGTAATTTGTCTGAAGAAAATGTTTAGAAAAAATATAATTATCATCAATGGACTTTAAATTTACCCTAAATTATAGAATGAGCCACATATGCAAATGTATTTTTGCCATGTTATCCGAATCAATTTCCTTTCTTTTATCCAAGTGTAACTGATCCTGCTTGACCCTCTCTGAATATTCAAAAAGTCTCTGGCATGGGAGGTTTGTGTGCTAACAAGTAGGCTAAAGGCTACAGCTACTAGCGTCAGTCGCTAATGCACCTCTTGAGGCTAAGGGAGTGAGGTTTACAAACTGCACAGCTACCTACAAGCTGGATACCATTAAACTTACCACCATAAACCTCACTCTCATCTGGGTCATGGCACCACTGGAACCGGTCCTGCTCAATCCACTAACAGGATTCAAACCGGGAACTCTGGCATGGGAGGCAGGCATACACTGCACAGCTACCTACCAGCTGGCTTCTGTTACACTAGTCTATTTTATCATTGTGAATCTGTGATGGAAACAACATCTACTTTCAATGTCTGTTTCAGTAGGCTATGCTTTCTTGACATAAAAATGTATATATGACAGATGTTTGTATTGACACATTTACAGTATACTTCAAACTTGTTTCACCTCACCATAAATGCAAGAGAATTTTACTGTACATGTTTTTGTAAAACTTAATATTTTGTCATTTAATTAAATGTATATTTATTTTTTTATATTGAAAAGTAAGGGTCACTACGAATAGTTTAATCCTTTTTCATCAGGAAGTAGGCTACCTAAATAAGTCTGAGTGGTAAGAGTAGAGCTTAAATATTTTTTTTTATTTTCTTTTAGCTTAAATATATATGTTGGCGATACGCGGTACGTGTGTGACGTCACGTCGATGCCTGTGGGAGGAGTCGCCGCGCTGGAAGCGGAATGTTTGCAAATAAATGCAGACTTGATATTTCGGCGGACTGTGACGTTCTGTATCTTCACCTCTGCATTATATAAAATTAGGTATGATAAAAAACGACATCCGGCTCCTAGTACATCATTTAGGAAAGTGAACATATAAATTGTCTGCTGCTTCATTTATTTTAGAAATAATAAAAAAAAATACTTGTGAGGCTTTTAAGAAACTAGTATAATTTATCATTTTTAATATTAAATAACCTGTTTAGATGAATCTGTAATCATTCGTATTTTACTAATGCGACGTTTACACGAAAATAAACCAGACTATATATCCACTAGATGGCGCCATTTAAAGCCATATAAACAATAGTGACGCCATAAACATCAGAGATGCCATACATTTTACACACAGACGCTGATGCTCCATATCAGATTAACGTGTAAAGCTTACATGAAACATGTGCTGAGTCAAAGAGAGAATGCTTTCAGTCTTAGTTCCATGTGTTTTCCAGTCTTCTATCCACTTGTTAACATCAGCATTCTTGGAAGAGAACACGAAGGATGGAAATTGAACACACTGTAATGGCCAGAGACATCAAACAGGCCCTGTTCTAAGCACCCTCAAATGAAACTTGGAGTACCCTCAATTGCAGACCAGAGCAAACTGCTGCCCACAGGTCGATTTATCATGAATGTTTTTATTAGATCTTTCATTTATCTGGCTTTGGGACCTATCACGCACCCACAAGCTTTTAATATGCTCAGGGTTGACAGATAATAGATGCAACACCCCAATCAGAGATTTATACTTGCACAAATTGGAAATATTCTGCCATATGTCATACTTAATTTATGCAGTTTGGCAACCATGCACGCAAGTGCGCACGTTTTCTCTCTCTTAGCGCTCAATAGTGCAATATTCTACTCAAAGAAAAGTGTGATGCAGCCACTCCATGTGTTATTTGTAAAATGCTGAAGTCCCTCACACCTGTATGCGAATGTTACTCTGGCAGTAATCATTTATCTGTGTAATGCTGAATGGGATGCCAAACAAACCATTGACGAGACCTGCATCATGACTCATGAGCGTGTAAACAGGTTGATAATGTTTTGAGAATAAAACAACTTTGTCTACTTTGCGGCAAGTATTACAATAAGCTTTTAGAAGCTGTACCCTGTACCAAAATAATTGCACACCCCTGCTCAATTTAATATGTAAGACTAATACTGTAAATTGGCAACAGATTTCCTTGAATCCCAGCAAACTCACAAAATATGGTTTTGCAAATTAGTATGTCCTAATCTGCAGGCACAGCATTTAGCTGTCATTTTCAGCAAAAAAAAATAAAGCAATAAATGTTTTGTACATTTAAAAAAATATTTTATTTATGTTGATTTAGTAGCATATAAACATGATTTAATCTATTAAAAAATGTGTAATTTCGATATATCTTCACTTTATACAGAGCAATCCCACTATTTTCAGAAGCACCCTCAGTGATTTTGATCTGGAACAGTGCCTGCATCAAAGATGGTTAGTTCTGTCAAGTTCCCTCTAGCCTAGAAATTAATGATGAAATAATAATTAACCTCTAAAAATTAGTCACCCATGTTATGATTGTAGATATTGCCAATATTCTCATCCAAAATAATCAAATAACTTATTCAGAGACTAATTCATCTAATCATTTATGTAACATTTCAGTCAATAGCCTAGATGTCTCTCTCCCGGCAACATCTGGGCTTAGGTATGATTATTATTCATCTAATTATAGCGCACAGACCCTGGTTGAAGCCTGTACCGGCTCCTCAGAAAGGTGTGTCACATAAGACTTACATAAGTGTTGGGAGATAATTATGCCACATCTAGAACTGCATTTGTTTTCTGAGCTCCAGAGCTCTGAATGACTCATACAGGTAGAGCTGTTACAGTTATGAACCATTATGTAAGATTGCATCAAATACATCTTTTGGCCCACTATTAAAAAAACAAAACAAAAAACAATGTTGTTTAAAGTGATATTTCACTCCAAAATTAACGTTCTGAAGTATACTCTGAAAAGCTAGTGTTCGACTGTACGCAGACGCTAAGCGAAGACTTTGGGCTCAGGTAGAGTGTTGTGGACTGACTGCCTCAGTCACCATTCACTTTCATTGTATGTGAAAAAAGATGCTATGAAAGTGAATGGTGACTTTGGCTAACATTCTTCCTAATATCTCCATTTGTGTTCTATAGAAGATAAGAACAACATGAAGGTGAGTATATGATGACAGAATTTTCATTTTGGTTTATACTATCCTTTTAAATGTAGCTTGTGACACTTAGTAAGTTATAAAGCAATGTCAATGAAACCCCATCACACAATTAAAAAATTGTGTGTAATGAAGATGGGTTACTATGCTAACAACCAATCTGGCAAATAAACGGGTCTATTACTGGCATGACAGAATGAAGACAATCTACTATCAACATTTACAGGGCAGTGAGTTCAGAATCCAACTACAACATCCTCTCAGCAAAAGCCACAATTTATGAGGAAAACAAATGCAGTTGGAGGGCGTAGTCGACTGTGCGCCTGTGCACGACTAGAGTCCTCTGCCTGGAATGAACCCTAATTTGATTATGAAGGCGGGTGAAATGAGAGAGAGCGTGTTGTGTTGAAGAATAATCTCCCTGTTTTTAACCAAACAAACACTGTACAATAGATATCCCTACATCATTTGACTGTACCAGTATTATTTTGTCCTCCTTTTTTGGCATGTTATTTAGCGGTGACTCTACCAGGGCCAGTTCTGTGCCACAATGTGTTATTGTAGACAAATGCGTGCTTGCTGCTGAAACATAGTGGTCTTGTTAGGGGAGGTCTGGAAATTAGAGAATTGAGCAATTAAGTGAAAACATATGCACTATGGTTTGGTGTCCTCACAAAACACACTCTACTTGTGCATTAAGCTCATCTGCATAAACCACTATGAGAAGCAAACCCTGGATCGCTGTTTAGAAAAAGTGCTACCAGAGTATATTCTGGATGCTACTGGGGTTTACTGTTTGTATTACAGGTGTGTTTTGTTTGTGTTGAAAGCATGAGGTTTGAATTTTGGAAGTCAAAAATCATGAAAACACACATATTGATGTGTACAGGTCTTTCAACCTGGTTTAAAACAACTAAGGCAAATTAGTGTGTGGGATACACTGCATTGACTGATCTATATGGCATCAAGAATGATTATCTGTCCCATTAAAAATCCTCAAGGAACCCATTGGCATTGAGGCTAATGAATGTCATGTATGAAATCTGTTTTTTATGAAACATAGTTGTAGCATGTGATCCTGAACCACAAAACCTAGAACACTCCCCATTCACAAGTCAGATGTTAAACTCGTGGACAAGAGACTCTTTGTCACTCTGTCTCTTATCTAATCATTTTGTTATGTACATATGAATACAATGTACAATCCCTTCCTGATGAGTAGACAGCATGACAAGGACAGTCTTAAGACACCCATAGTATTGCACAAGAAAGGCCTTTTTATTTTAATTTAGAAGAACACTTATTGCATTTAGTACTGTATCATGAAAAACTATAAGAAATAGAGTGGAATTATACCATATATCATATAAAATGTTTAATACGGAAATGTCAAAGAAATCAGAAATTAAAAAGAAAATGTGTTCAGTTTCATTCCATCCACAACACACTCACACGCACAGTACCAGTATGAGTAGAGAAGGACTGCTGATTCGCCACCTGTCTCCCAGGTACTGTCCAAGAGACCCCGGGAGTCAAAACAGCAAGGGAAAATGACCTACAAATCTCTAAAGTAAAGTGCACCCCAATTCAGTTCACTTATGTTTTAAATGCATATTCCAAAAAGTATGCTTATTTAAAAAAATGTGACTCTCCGCTGTCTAATAATTTGCATAAGCTTTTGATTAATACATGCGAGATCTGAGTTACAGTTTTTACCAACACCTAGTTACTAGCAAGAAAGGACAATAGCTGCATTAGACAATCTACATTTTTTTTTAAAAAAGTCAATCAAATTTAGCTGGACCGTTTGACTGATATTTTCTCACACCTTTTTGTTAGTTTGTTATCAGTTCTGTAATATTGGTTCTACTGATAAATCAAAACATTGCACCCAATATAAACTGTACACTCGCCAATTAACTGGTCATAGGTCCAATTTAATAAATGATACTTTGCATAATTTACATAATTATCTTTGCTACTTAATAACAATTATTATTATTCTAAATGAATGTGATTAATTAAATATTTTAATGCCGTTAATGTTAACTACCAGAAAATTATGTGATCATTTGTGATTACATATTTAAAGGGTTAGTTCACCACCAGAACACATTTGAAGAAAAATAGACAAATATCTCAGCTCAGTAGGTCCTTAAAATGCAAGTGGATGGTGATTCGACATTTGAAACTCCAAAAAGAACTGATAGTCAGCGTAAACGTCATCCATACTGACTCCAGCGGTTAAATTAATGTCTTCTAAAGTGACACAATTGCTTTTGCTGTGAAATAGATCAATATATAAGTACTTTTTAATTCTTAATCATCGCTTCCGGTCAGCAGTGGTATGCGCGTGTGGCGTAATCGCTTTGGCACGTGAGACGCGAGAACTGACGCACGTCCGACACACCTGGAAGAGCAGCGCTGCTTACAACTGAGTAGAAGGGACGCTGTACAGAAGCTTCATTGGTTTTGGTTTAAATCTGTATTTTTTTCTGTTTCTTTACTCACAATGGTGCATTTGTGTGCTTATCCTGGATGTCTTAACCCAGAGAAAAACATGAGATTAAGTTCATAACATGCCAATGTGCATACATCACACGATAGACCATGTGAACTCTGCCCTCCCTCAGCTTACCGGAAGCCATGGTCTATAGTACTTGTAAAAAGTACTTAAATATTCATCTTTTTTCGCATCAAAATGGAAGACATTCATTTAACCACTGGATTCATTTAGATGACATTTATGCTGTCTGTCTGTGATTTTTAGAGCTTCAAATGTCTGATCACTATCCACTTTTAAGGACCTACTGAGCTGAGATATTTTTCTATTTTTCTTCAAATGTGTTCTGCTGAAGAAAGAAAGTCATATACACCTAGGATATCATGAGGGTGAGTAAATGATGAGAGAATTACAATTTTTGGGTGAACTATCCCTTTAAGTGGATTGGCAGCTCTAAGATATACAAATATTGTGTTTGTATTATAGTTTAATGATTGTAAAGTGCCAAATAGTAGAAATAAGACAATAGTTTCTGTGTCCTTTATTGTACATTAAAACATAAAAAATAATCAGTGTCTGTATTGATTGTTAAAATAACAGTAGCGGTTGACCTCTACAGAAAACCCATAATTTCAAATCCCAGAATGGGTAAATGCATCGAAGATGTCATATTGGCTTGTGTTTGTCAAATGAACTACAAAAAGTGGATGAATTATCTTAGTCTAGAGTCATAGTGGAGGTTGCAGCCTGCCCTTTTGTCAGTTGCACATACACAGATGTCAGTGTCACAGGGGAGTGACAGATTGCCGTGAACAACCATGGGAAGGGTGAAGATGTCTGCAGCCAATCAGATGTAGTATAGGTGGACAATATGAGACTGACTAAGTTCAGTGTACTTAGAGAATTGTGTCAAATAACATGAAGGTATTCTACTGACAATCAATGAACATACATTTTAAACAAGGTTACTTTATGACCTTATTATTTGATGGAGCAAAAAAAAAAACAAATTACAGAGGAACTAATATTTACTTTCCACACTGTTTCAAGACTATGAAGTTACACAGACGCCATCTTTTTATTGCAACTTGGTCTCATAGAGAAAACATGACTCTATATACATTTGTGCAAAACTTGTTATAGCCTATGTATCTCCAGGTACATTTCCCTGTCATTTCTAGGTGAAATGAACACTAGAGGCACTAGAAAAACTGTGTTTTAGTCACTTCCACTCAAAAAATAGCTGATTATGACTTTACAAATACCTATTTTTCTCTCCATTGCTACATGCATCTTTTGAAAAACTATACATTTTAATGCTTGTATTACAGACCTACCTACATATATACATTTATTCCAACATGAATAGCTTACGAGGTAGCTCACCTCATAGATATTTGTACTTAAAATCGGAGGACGTGATTCAAGTCCAGCCAAGAATTCAAGCTGACACTTGACACATGTGGCTGGTTCAGAAAATGTGATTTTTTCATTTTGCTTCTGCTTTTTAAAACACTAATGTTAGGTTTAAGCATTGATAAGGTAAGGATGTGTTTTTTAACTTCTCATATATATTTTAAAACACTAATGGTTAATCATCACCAAGTATTTATTAGCAAATACATTGCAAACCATAAATAGCTTTTGGAAGCTGATGATTGCACACATTGGACAGAGGCATCGCTTGGCGTAATTCACTGTGGTTAGGTGCCAGTGTGCCTGCAATTTCCTTGAAAATATCTTCTTTACAAATGGAAATACCTTAGCATCATAAGCCGACAACGTGTGGCCATGCAATGCCTTAAACAGCATTCTTATATCAGCGTAAGTCATAAACGTTAAAGCAAAAAAAATATCAACAGAGGTAGATTTTTTAAGTGTCACTTGTAAAGAACTTTACCAGTGTTCTTACTGGCTAATCCACCTCGCACAAGTGTTGTGTATATGCTTGTTTACTGTATATTTTGACATCAAAAGCAAAAAAATAACTCCAATGATTTCAAGTCTCATGTAAACAGGTATTTTGCATGATGGTTGTTAGATATTTTGTAGCTTTAGCCTATTGGAGTGTATGTAAACACACTCACTGAAAAGATCGAACTCAAAAGAATGATTCAATCACGAAATTGGCATTGCTACTTTTCTTAAAGAAAGCTAGGGCACGGATTTCAAGTGATCAGGTATCAATAACAGTGAACAAAGCTATCGTATGTTTTTAGAAAACTTGGAATATGTTACACAAGTCATATGGATCACTTTTAAGGTTACGTTAATTGTGCTTTTTCATTCTTTCTAAACCATGAAAGCTTTACATCAAAAGAATGACAGCCTTTACTTTGCACACATTAAAAAATTTTAATCAGATACAAATCCCACATAATACATTAGTTGCATACAGTTTTTCAATGTTGCACTCTGAAATGAATGCATACATAACAGCTTTTAAAGCTGACCCAATATAGACACATATAGACAAGAACCCCATCAAGCTTGAAAGAGAGAGAGTTAGTGTGAGAGACTAAAAAAGACACAGGATAATTTCCATAATCCCTGACTGTGGCACGCTTCATCCTGGTCTCTCGCTCTCTCTCTCTCTCTCTCTCTCTCTCTCTCTTTTCCCTACCTCTTTCCACATCTGTGGCACACAGAGCTCTCCAGCTGGGCTGTGCATTGCAAGCATGGCATTAGCATGTCAAAACCACTCTCTGGTCTTTGCTGAAGGAGGAGTGGGGGAGTCAATGGAGATCGACAAAGCACTGACACAAACAGCTGATCCACAAAAGGTGCCTGTTTAATGGATCTTGTTTCCCCAAGACCAGCTGCTCCCCAAAACTGCAGCGTCACAATGCAGCCCTGATGCTGTTCCCATAATCAACAAACCTCAAGCGGACAAAGAATATTCTTATATTAAACTACTCATCCACTGTGACTGTTTTCATCCACGGTGCAGCTGCATGTGGAACATACTAAAGGTTTGTGCTTCAGTGTAGCAGTTGCACAGAGGGGTGATAAATTAAATACTAAATGTCAAAGACAGAATGTTTAGTGTTGGGACATTTCATAGTTATAAAGCACTTGTATAATGGATATGTACAAATAATATATTTGATATGACTCAAAGAAAAAACATGTGCCATAAACAAGAAAAGGTGTTGAGTTTGAAGTAAGTAAGCCTTCAAGACTCAGGAACAACAATAAAAAGTTTCATTGTAGCCTATACAAATGCAAGCTCGATTTTTTTATATTTTCTGAATAAAAAGTAAGAGGTGCTTGCCCCAAAAAAGCATAATTGTCAAAGTTTTTGAATGGTTGCTATGGTATTTTTACATCGTTGCTAGGTTATTGCTAGGTTTTGGTGATTACTGGCTCAAGTAAATATTGCCCATCCTCAAGTTCTGTGATATATCGTTCCCTAGATATGCCTCTGGTCACTCCTTCAATGTAAGTCTGTCCCTGCGTATGAATATGCATATATATGAACTATATTCAGGGTGGACAAAAAAACCCAAGGTCACTATGTTTGATTGCTCATATCTTAAAATACATTTGCATGATTTGTGGTGTACTACTATGTTTTTTTGTAAACAACAAAATTACATCATCTTGAGCAACAACTTGCTACAAATAAATAAATAAATAAATAAGTAAATTGTTTACCATATGGCGAAAGCGAAGCACCCAAGTTTGCTGCCATTGAAAACATAGCTAAACAATTTACTTATTTATTTGACGCAAGTTGTTGTTCAAGATGACATCACAGTGATGTCATTTTTTTGTTTATAAAAAGTCAGAAATCGTGCAAACGTCTTTATGCATTTGTAAGATATGAGTACAGGTAATCAAATAATAGTGGCCCTGCTTTTTTTGGGGGGGCCACCCTGTAGTATGCCAAAAGCAGTGTGTCAATGTCAAAATCCTCAATAGGTGAGAAATACCTGCATAACCTACTACATCCATTGAGATTCTGAAGTGCACATCCACTGGACACTGTACTATTCCAGAATGCCATGGTAGCTGACAATGTCATAATTGAAATGTTGTATTTACAAAAATGGCAGAGGACCATGGCACAGGTGGCTCTTTTTAACTGTAAGTACTATTTATACCATTAAGTAGTTCCTTGTGATTAAATTGTTTTTGATTAACATAACCAGAGTAAATCATATTTCACAGGATAGTGTCAATCTTTAAATATGATTATATTTTTGAAACTTTGGCTTAATGAAAAAAGTCAATGTCTGTAGAGTTTTCCATGTGTGTTGATGGTTTTAAACCAGTGTCAGATAATTTGCACTAAAATTCTTTGGGTTATGTTCTTTTGTTTTTTACAAAGAATCAGAGATGTTTACAAAAAATTGTCCCACCGAACACTTGTTTCTGTTTATTTGGCCAACGGTGCAGGTGTTGGAGTGCTGGTGAAGATGATGAAAAACAGAAGGAGCACATAAGTCCTATAATCATCACTATAAACAGCAGAAGGTAATACAGAGGGCATTGTCCCTGGGAATGAGAATTTAATCTTAGATGGAGACTCTAAACCCAGAGACACAACACAACACAGCTCTAAAAAGCTCTGGGAAGCCTCTCTACTTCCCCTGGCTCCATTGTACTAAAAAATGACAGGATACAGAAGGCGGCCTCTGGGTTGCACCCAGTTTGTTTTTCCTAAATTTGC